>NW_017674575.1:0-67748 GCF_001879085.1 Nicotiana attenuata
AACTCCCCAGAGATTACTACATCAACAGATTATTTCAACAACCTAAGGCATCAAAAACTACACACAAATTATTAAATTGTCAATGAGTTAATACCTGTAATGAGCTGGCCTTCTTTGATGCTACCGGTAGATGGACGACGAATTGGTTGCAAAGTTGTTTGTTGCGAAGATGAATTATCACCCAATGCCGCTAGAATAATGTTAGCATCAATATTAATTCCTGAACGTTGAAGTCGTGCAAGAACATCCGCAACAACTTCTTGACGAATAGTTGTCTTTTGTTCCTCAATTTTTTCTTCCATTCTCTGTATTTTCTCCTCCATTTTTTGCAAATAGTTTGTGGAATTTGAAAAGTGTTCTGAACATCCTACTTTCCCTCTCAAAGAAGTTCTTGTAACCCCCGGTCCATACAACCTCAAACGCCCTGGATGTTCAGGTCCCATGACAGCTGCAAATGCCTCTACGGACTATATTGCCATTTTCAGTTTGTTGTGCTTCTATATCCTCCATTTCAGCCTACAAAGAAAATTCAAAAATATAGAATTCAAGTAAATAACAAGTAAAGTATATACGATTGATCTCGGTATAACAATAGTATAATTCGCACAATTTCACTAGCTGTGTCTTCATCCGAGCACTTGTATGATCGTCCAGCTTTACTTTTTCTTGTAGCTACAAAGACTTGCTTTGGTGTTAAAGGATCCGAAGTTCCCTTATCATTTTCCTAGTCACATGGAAGTGCGTTAGTATTCCTGATCATCTGCCATAAACTAAACATGAGCCAAAACTGAGAAATATATTTTCTTGATTTGCTAGTTATACACCAACTTAGAGCGAACTAAAGCAAAACTTCTTTTTTCCAGCAGTGTGAGGATTCTTCAACTTTTTCCGGTGCTCAATATTAGTTTTGGACATTTTCTGTCGGAAGAAAGAAGCACCAAATAACAACTTACAAGTAGAACTTGAGAAGTATACAGTAAACACAATAGAAGAGAAAATATAGACAGATCTGCCACATCAAATACAGTACAGTTTTAAAAAGAGCACATAAAGGATATAAGGAGAAAGAAAGCTCTTTCTGCATTGGCACCCATCAGTTACTGTCACTGCCTCAGCATGTACTTCTAAACATGTTGAGGAAAAATCATCACACACACACACACACTCATTCTCACAAGAAAAAACCCCAGTTCCTCACTAGTCACACCCACAGACCACCAGTTACAAAATACCCTGCATACACACCTACTCCAAACAGAGAAGAAAAAACTGGAAGGAAGGCCGTCAGCTTCCCACAAGCAACAAAATCAAAAAACAGAGCAGTAATGCTCAATTTTCTAACCAGGTTTTCTTTTTTGGAGGTTATTCTCCAAGGGTAGTCAATTTTGTAAAATTTGCTAGAAATTCTGGAACTACAGTGGATAACATGTTATAATTGAGATGAATGATTTCAAGGAAACGAAGATTTAGAAAGGCGGGATCAAGAGGGCCTGAAATGTCACAACCTATCATGCTTAACACTGTTAACTGAGGGGGAGATGAAGATAAATCCGAGCACCAATCACTCCCATTCAATGAAATTTTCAAGCCGTCAAGATAAAGTTCTCTAAGGTTTGATAGGTTTCCTAACAATGTTTTTAGATCTGTGCTCTCAAGCTTTAACTTGATGCTAGAAAGGTCAAGGAGCACTAGCTTTGTCAATCTTGACAATTCCACTGGAATCTGGCCCTCAAAACCAGCATATGACAAATTCATGTACTTCAAGTGTGTGAGCTGATAAATTTCTTTTGGTATTTGAGTAGAGTACAAGGCCACTGGCAACAATCAGTGTTTTGATCATTCAAATGATATGGTTTCTAGGAGTGGTATTAGCATCTATAATGCTCATTCTCCTGAAACCATGCCGTTTGATATACAGTCAACAACCCCATAGAAATACCTGCTCACAAGGGCTCACAAAGAAGCAGCAATATAAAAGGCTACAGCTTCTGCACACTTTTGCAGTTCCAGCTACAGCTTCCGCACACTTCCCCAGCAACAGAAGCAGCAATATAAAAGGTTGCAGCCAGCACAAGAACCTGCAGCAAGTGCCACCATTTCCTCACCTCCTTATATCCTACACCCTTCGTGGTGCTCTTGTACAATATGAAATAATTTTTAATTTCATATCTTCTGAAGCAGCTTTCTCCAGAGGCTCATTGTTACATAGGCTCGTATTTGGTCAAGATCACATTTTTAAGAAGAAGAAGATAGAAGTGGAGGAAATATCTCCGGGAGGAGGAGGAGGACGAGGAGGAAGAAGTAGAAGAAGAAGTTGTAGAAGAAGAATAAGAACAAGTAGAAAGAACTAGACATACCTGGAGTTTTTCAGAGTTCCAATACCTAAGGAGTTCCTTAAACTGAGAAGCTGGAACATCTTCGGAGACATTTTTCATTCGAGTTTCATCATTTTGATAGGCGTCAAAGTGAACTTTTTTCAATCTACTCTTGTGCTTTCTCCAGGCATCTTGGACTGATTCCAAAGTATATTTTTTTCTAGCTTCAAGAATATCATATTTATCCTACAATTGGTGTCAAATCTGTTAATGCAGAAAATATGAACGATTTTCAACTAAAAATTGAAAATGAAGATCTTCTGACCTTGGTATATTCCCATATATCCTCTTTTGTGTCCATCTTCCTCCAATCCAAAATATCAAGAGGACATAGAGTTGCATTCCTTGCCAATGTGCCGAGAAAGCTTCCAAACTCTAGCACAACAGCTTCAGTAGGACCAACAGGTTGATTAAGTAAAATCAATTTACGCTCTTGCCGTCCATGTACACTTTTCATCTTTGTTCGACCTCTTTTTCTCCTTTGAATGGAAGGGCCTACAACCATACAAACCAACGAAAACCACCAAATTACTATTGCTGATACATTGTGTATGACTGAAATAGGATGTAAGCATTTTAGATAAAGTCTATACGGTCTTACCTTGTTTCTCACATTGTTCATCTGTGATAGGAATTGTCGAATCCAACTGAACTTGTTCCTCTACTTGTTGCTCTACTACTTGTGTTGCATGAGTGGTTGATCTAGTGTGTACATTGGCTGCTACTTCTGGATATTGGGGTATTAGCTGGTTCTCTTCAATGATATTCAGACGCTCTTTGCTAGATGGACGCTCTTTGTTTGATGGACGTGCAGGAACAACATATTTTTGGCTAAACGAACTCCTTATTTGGTTTGCCAAAGATGCCATTGTTCCAGCTTTTATGTATGTCGCGTTTGTCTTTCTTTTGGCTTTTGAAGGTCTTTCTTGATTCATATTTATCAGAACCTGATGTAGAATACAAATAAAATTAGCTCTAACAAGTATTATATAAAAGACGACAATTGAATTCAAAGGTATTATAACTTCATTCTTGGAAAGCATTATTTGGCAATATGAAGTGTCACTCAGAGAAAATAATAGTATCATCCATGAACAGTACTGTAGAAGAAGCTTATTCCCTCTAAACATTAAACTACAACAAAAAACAAGGAACATGCATTGTCTAAATAAATAGGTTAACACATTCACCAATTCAATTGATTTATTATGTTTGGAATTATAAGGTTTAGAAGTGAGAGAGAATTCCAATTTCCACCACCCTGTTGTCCAGTGTCCTATTTTAGCCGATCTATAATCCATCTGCACATTCTTTTTATATGAACATCAGTATAGCACAATTTGAAACCTTTGCTAAAAATCAGAACTATTGTAGCTAAAAGGAAATCAAGATGAGATGATGCAACAGACTGTACTCACTACTCAAATTACTATTTACTTGCCCTATTAACAAAAAGAGTACTCATGTACCAAAAGTCAAAGGAAAGAAATGTTATGATGCTGCAGATTATCAATCGAGTCTAATATAGTCTGTGACAGAAGCGATCTCACAGTATAAAAAGAAGGAAGTTCAGTTCAAGACTCAAAAAATTAGAAACTCAAAACCTTTCAAAACAGAACTTTCAACTATTTATCAACTGAATCCCAAGTAATCCAATGAATTTTCAACTGTTATCTAACAATTTTAGTCGATTCGACAAGTTGTGGACTCAATTCTGATAGAGAAAATAAAACACCTTATTCCCAGAAAGAACAAAAGAACAGTAGCAGCAACAACAACAGCAGATCAACAACAACATGCATCTCTCGAAGCTATATTTACAGAAAGAAGTAAGCACAGTTAATTGCTTCCAGAAAGAACAACAACAAGAACAGGAGATCAACAACAACATGCATCTCTCGAAGCTAGATTTATAGAAAGAACTAAGCACTATTAATTGCTTCCAGCAAGAAATCATGGGCTAGATTAACAGAAAGAACTAGCAGCAACAACTAAGCACAATATGTTAATTGCATCTCTCAAAGCTAGATCTACGGAAATAACTAAGCAATGTCAATTGCTTCCAGAAAGAACAAAAGAACGGTAGCAGCAACAATAGTAGATCAAAGCATTTCGCTTCTATTCTGTTGCTGGATTTGGGAAAGAACCGAAGGTAAAAAAAAATTCACCAGCATTTCACTTCTATTTGGACGTTGAAACAGTGAAAGAGAAGAAGAAGAAGAAGAAGAAGAAGAAGAAGAAGAAGAAGAAGTCATAAGAAGAAGAAGAAGTCAGAAGAAGAGAACATCGTCACATACCTGTTTAAAACAAAGAAGCGCTCGCTTCGGTCACTTTGCTTCGCTTGGTCGCTTCTCGCTTTTTAGTGAGAAGCGGTCGCTTTTTCCTACCCGAGTCGCTTGTTTTTTCTATGCAGTACCTCTCGACTAGTTTATCACCATGATGCGAAATGAATTTAATTATTATAAACCACAATGACCAATGTTGGACATGGTAGAATACAAAACTTTCACCCTAAACTATTTTCCTGAATATCTAATGTGACGACCCGGCCCGTTGTCACGGGACTTACCGCCCCGTTTCTCCCATTTTCTGCTTCGTTACGTTTTATTATACGAGTCTTGGGTGAATGAGTTGATTTGGATTGATTTTGGATGGAAATGAGACACTTAGTCTCTTTAAGGAAGGCTTGTTTTGGAAAAGTCAACCGGATGTTGACCTATGAGTCAGAGGGCTCAGGTGTGATTTCCGGTGATTTGGTTAGCTTCGGGGATAATTTGTAACTTAGGTGTGTGATCGGAATTGATTTTGGGGGTCCGGTGTAGAATTAGGCTTGAATTGGCGAAGTTAGTATTTTGGCGAATTCCGGTTGATAGGTGAGATTTTGATCCGATGGTAGGAATAGAATTTCGAGAGTTGCTGTAGCTCCGTTAGGTGATTTTGGATGTGTGTGAAAAATTACAGGTCATTCAGAGGTGTTTTGGTCGGGGTTTTGATCAAATGCGTATTTCAGAAGTTTTTGAGAAACTTAGGCTTGAATCCGGTGAGAATTGATGATTTTAGTGTTGTTGGATGTGTTTTGATGTTTGGAGCGAGTTTGAATGATGCTTTAAGGTGTGTTGGTGCTTTTGGTGGAGGTCCCGGGGGGCCTCGAGGTGATTTCGGATGGTCAATCGGACCAATTTTGGCCTTTGAAGATTGCAGGTTTTCCAGCTATTTTGTTGCAGAAGAATTGGCCTTCGCGTTCGCGTTGGTGAGTCGCGAACGCGTAGAAGGGAATTTCATGATCAGTGTTTTGGCCTTCATGATCGCGTCTTGGGACTCACGTTCGCGGAAGGTCGTTTTGTTGTTCATCGCGTTCGCGTTCCAGTGGCAGCGTTTGCATAGAGTTGTTTGGCGTGTGAAGGTCCCAGAGCAAATGTTCTTCGCGTTCGCGGGCGAGGGGACCGCGTTCGCGTAGGTTCAGAGACCCAAGGCATTGCGTTCTCGTGTTGGTCACCGCTCTCGCGTATGGTAATTTTGGTCAGAGGAATATTTGTTCATCGCGAACGCGAGAGGGCCATCGCGTTCGCATAGAAAAAAATCACAGCTGGGCAGAAGGGTTTTAAAATATTTCATCCGCGAGCCTAAGTCATTTTTCCACCATTGTTGAACATTTTGGGAGATCTTTGGGAGAAATTGAAGAGGGATTCGAAGAGTATTGGTTGGAGGTAAATTTTATGAACTAAAAACGTGATATTATTGTGAAATTAAGCTAGAAATCCATGGGAATTTAACCAAAAATGGAAGAACTAGGGCTTGAGATTTTGGAATTTTAATTTTGGATTTGAGGGGTCAAATGGACTCTGATATTGGTAAATTTGATATGTATAGACTCGTGGCGAGATAAGGAATCCGGTGATGTTAATTTTCTGATTTTTCGAGAAGTGGGCCCGGGGCTCGGGTTTTGCAAATTTTGCGATTTTCGATATTTTTCGAGCCTTTTCAATTGGGTTATGTTCACTTAGCCTATTTTAACATATTCGTTGTGGTTTTGATCAGATTCGATGCTCGAGGAGGTTGACTTGTGAGGCAATGGCATAGCAAGCTAGGACATTGGCCGGCTTGAGGTGAGTAATGGTTATAAATGATGTTATGAGGGTTTGAAACCCCGGATTTGCACAACGTAGTACTATGTTGAGGTGAGACACACGCTGCATGATGAGCGTGGGGTCTATTACTGCTAGGGATTCAGACTCGGTCCATCCCGATTGATGATTCTACTGTATTTTGGCTGAGCCTTAATTAATATCATTGTATTCTGGGCTAGTTGCCATGTTTGGGGCCTTGTGCCGACCTGTAGGACCCTTAGGGGTAATTGTACATGATTGACCTCACTTTACTCGTTAAAATCATACCCTCAGTCATGTTTCTAACTGTTTAATCTAATATGAACCGGCTTTGGAATAACTAAACCAAAAGGAGAGTAATATGTGGGCTGGGATCCCTATCATATCTTAGTATGCCCGAGAGGCTAAGTTTATAGTGATTGAGAACCCATAGTGAGGGTATTTGATATGTTATGGATCGGGCTGCTCGCCGCAGCAGTAAATATTTTTATGGATCGGGCTGCACGCCGCAGCAGTACATTCATATGGATCGGACTGCACGCCGCAGTACTATAGCGCTTGGGCTGTAGGAGCCCCTCCGGAGTCTGCACACCCCAGTGAGCGCAGTCGACTATTATTATTGGATCGGGCTGCACGCCGCAGCAGTACATATATATATGGATCAGGCTACACGCCGCAGCAGTACACTATATAGATCGGGCCACGCCGCAGCGGTATAATTATGATTTCGGTTATCGTGAAGAATATATGAGTTGAGTACTGGCTTAAAGGATTTTTACCTGATTTCTTCATTCAGTTGTTGTTTAGATATTCTTACTGCTTCGATATAGAACTGCATAGTGCTTTTTACGAGATTTTTTTCCATCAGTCATTATTTATTGCTATTACTCACTGAGTCGGAGTACTCACTTTACTCCCTGCACCATGTGTGCAGATACAGGTATTCCAGAGGCATAGATTGAGCTATTGCTGCTATTCAGATCTCAACCGGAGTCATCGAGGTAGCTGCATGGCGTCCGCAGTCCCGATTTCTCCCTCTATCCTCTTTACTTTCAGCATTTTAATTGTCCTCTTTGGAACTTGAAGATGTTTGTAAAAAAACCAAAAATCAAAACAAAAGGAAAAGAAAAAGAAAACAAAAAACAACAAAACAAAATGTTTCCCTGAACTACGTTCAACTTGATTCCGAAAGGATACATAGGCAGCCTCTCTCTGGGGTTCAGTCACACCAAAACAAAAATCCAAATTCCCTAAAAAGTGAAACTGGGGCAGATGTTATAGTGGTTCGGCGATGATCCCGCCCAAAAGGTTCCAAAGTTGTAACTCAATCCAAATCCTTTTTACCCAAACCCTGTTCAAGTCCTTCCGACCAATCGGTGAGAATGTTCAAGGATCAGAGAATGCAGCTACTTGGATCTGATACAACAAAATGAGAGAAATGAAATGAGAGAGTCTTATTGGTGAAAACCCACACGGGCGCCATGAGGCGATGGTAAGCAGAGAAATAAAAAATGGGAGAGACTTGTTAGTGAAAACTCGCAAAGGGCATTATAAGGTAATGGTGAGAAGAGAAATGAGAGTAGTCAGCTAGTGAAAACCCGCAAAGGGCGCCAGTTATCGAAAAGAGGATCCTCACAACCATCAGCACCGATAAAGTCCTGGCAAGGTTTCTCGAAGTTTGAAGCAAAAGTTATGATGAATTTCTGAGAGTCGGACAATTTACACAGATCAGGCATCCAGTCCAAAAGGCATGTCATGTTCATTGAAGTCCGCATGTACTCCAGATAAGTCCTTCGTTCCTTTCCCCGAAAGGGATGATTCTTGTTTTAAACTCATTCTCCATTCCAATGTTTTCTTTGAATCCCTTTCGGTCTAACACTGTTCTGAAACTAAGACAAAGAAAGGATGGCGCGACTGATTTACAGGGTTCTCATTTGGCGCGAGTTAATGTGCAGAAAGGCACCCAACCTCGTCACAGGCTTCAAGTCGACCCCAACTAGCCATAGCGGCCGATGCTTCGAAATCAAAACTCTTGGAAAGAGAAAATCACATTGAAGTGTCTATAAAGGCAAATGAAGTTGAAAAGGTTGAGTCCCACGTGGCTAACCATCTTGGCCAAGGTTGGGAAAGCCAAGGTGCCCCAAATGCTCTGAAATTAAAGTTGGGAAGAAAGAAGCCAGAAAAGAAAGTCCTACAAAGGCGAAATAAAGTTGGAAGAGGTTAAGTCCCACGCGACTAGCCGTTGCAGCAAAGCTTGAGGAGCCAAAAGTTCCCCAATGTTCCGAAGAAAAGTAAAGAAAAAAGAAAAAAAAAGAAAAAGAAAAGGAAGTCAGAAAGGAAAGGCCTACGATGCCACCAATTAACCGTCATGGCAAAATTTGGAAAAAACCAGAGGTTCTCAGGGATAGAAATGAAATTGGTCCCCAGGAAACAAGCAGTTGCAACAGAGGTCCTCACCAAAAGAGTAAAAAGAGTTGGGCCGAGATCAAGTGATCAAAAACAATCGAGGCCACAAAAACCAACCACCGTTTCAAACTAACAATTGTTCTTTGTTTGAAAATTTGAAACAAGTGCAATCCAAAGCAACCATGCAAGAAGAATGTGCAACCAAAATGGAGAAAAAAGAAAGGCGCAAGTGCTAAAAACAGCTTTGCAGCAACAATCCATAAAAAGGGAAGTCCCCACCAAGTTTTTTCCCGCATTTACTCATTCCACGAAACAAAAAAGAAAAGAAAAATGAAATAAAAAAAGAGATAAAAGAAAATTCAAACAAAAATGGTAGTTTAGAATCCCCCAATCTCATTCTTTTATGTTTTGGCAACATAGGGCCTCCATTCCCTAATTGAGATTTTTAGACATAGGGCCTCCATTCCCTAGTCGCCTTTTTGCCAACATTAGGGCTCCAATCCCTGGTTGAGATTTTTATACATAGGGCCTCCATTCCCTAGTCACCTTTTTGCCAACATTAGGGCTCCAATCCCTGAGTTGAGATTTTTAGACATAGGGCCTCCATTCCCTAGTCGCCTTTTTGCCAACATTAAGGCTCCAATCCCTGAGTCGAGATTTTAGACATAGGGCCACCATCCCCTAGTCGCCTTTTTGCCAACATTAGGGATCCAATCCCTAAGTTGAGATTTTTAGACATAGGGCCTCCATTCCCTAGTCGCCTTTTTGCCAACATTAGGGCTCCAATCCCTGAGTTGAGATTTTTAGACATAGGGCCTCCATTCCCTAGTCGCCTTTTGCCAACATGGGCTCCATTCCCTAGTTGAGAATTTTTAGACATAGGGCCTCCATTCCCTAGTTGGGAATTTTAGATATAGGGCTCCATTCTCTAATCTTTCCTCCTAAAGACACACAATCCTTATTTTATCGCTTTCAAAAAAAAAAGGTTTGGATCTTAGTTACAAATAACTCACGAAATTTTCCTAGTGAAAACTGGGGCAGAAAAATTTTGTTCGTTTGTTTGTTTTGGTGTCTGAGTAGGTTTGAACTCGAGGCACAGGTTTCGAGATGACCAAAAGAATGAGTCTCGATCCAAAATAAAGAAAAGAAGAAAAAAAAGAAACAAAAAGAAGTGAACTCAGCATGCTGAAACGGAGAAAGATGCGGACTGCCCAAGATATGATTGAAATCACAGGCTTCGCATGTTTCGCCTTGATCCAAAGCTGAAGAAAGAACCAGCACCTACAGCTGACGAGCATCAAGATTCAGATCAGAGTCTGTAGCGAGAACTAGCCAAGACTCAAGATCAAGTTTCAAGAGATTTATAGATAGGAATCTTGTAACTCGTAGCTGATAGAATTAGATAGCTTAGCTTTTTATTTTCCATTTTGGTGTAATAAGGAGTTCAGCAAGTAGTAGCAGCAGCAGCAAAAGTGAAATCACAGTCCCAGCTACCAAAACATCCAGAACTACACTGACCTGATTCCTTTATAGCCAAGGATATGTAGGCAACCTTTGAAGCAAGGTTCGGTCAGATTCTTTTCAAAAAATGCTTCTCATGGAGTGTCAAACGGGCAAAAATCCCTCATACTTGCTCATTTTATCTTTGCCCGAAAACCCTTCGTGTCTCCGAGCAAAGACGGGCAGCTGTGAGCACGTGATTTTCTCCTCACATGAATTACTCCTACAGAATTCCCAAAATTAGATTTTTTCTTTTAATTATGTGTTATTTTTAGGAATTATTGTAGAATTCTTTTAATTATTTGCATTCCTTGCGTGCATATTTAATTTTAGCTAATTCATGAGAAAATACAAAAATACATTACATTTGCATTTAGGATTTAATTTTACATCTTTTAGATTAATTAGTAAATTAGATTGTTTTACAAAAATGGAAAAATCATAAAAAATAATTCATTTTTGCATTTTTTAATTTTGAGCTTCGAATTTTGGTAGTCTTGCTTTTAAATTGGTATTTAATTAGTTGTGGTAATTATTATTTAGATTTAATTATTTTAGTTTGGGTAGGATAATTTGGTTTAGAGATTAATTTAGGTTTTATTTTCAATTTTGAAAAGAAAAGAAAAGGAAAAGAATGAAATGAATCAGAGTTTTGGGCCAATTTAATTCAATTGCCTCAAGCCCAATTGATTTAAACACAAATACCCGTCTGACCGGCCCAAAACCCACTCCCCAACCCGGTTCGCCCACTCAGTCAACCAAACGACCCCGTTTCTTTGAGCATTAATCCCAGCCTTTGATCTCTTTCAATCGGACGGCTCATAACTAGGACTCTTTTTAATATATAACTGTCCTAAAGCCTACCCCCTCCCCCCTCTCTAACTCGTCTCTTTCACTTCACCCTATCTTCAGAGAGGCCTCCTCAACCCTAGCGTCGCCCTAGCTTCCTCCGGTGGCGGCACCGCTCCAAATGGCCCAAATTAACACGATAGAACCCTCACAACCTCCCCTCTCCCAATCTCTAATTGTTTTCTCTTGAATCCCTCTGAAACTCGTCGAATCTTAAATCAAAGTCGAACCCTAAAATCCCAAAAACCCTCAAAATCGAGATTTCAGTGAAGTTTAAGGTCTAGGTTGATTTTATTCGTGTGTTCTTGATAAGAACACACGACTAATGCCAAACGCGGCCGAAAATTTGAAAGTTGAAGATTTTGGCAATTTCTACTGTCCAGGCCACTTTTTAGGTATTTTTCTTTATCTTCTGATGTTTAATTTTCATGTGCATTTCTCTTCTCATCTTCTTCTATTTCTTTCTTTTATTTTCAGATTTTGTTTTCTGTTCTTTCATTTCTTTCAAATCATTTGTGCTTGCATGTTGGTCTTAGAGTTGTTTAGTTAGCGTTTGTTTTCTGGTTTTAAGTTTTGGATGTGTTTTGCTTTTTGTTTCTATTTTTCTCTTCGGGCCCAAATTTCACGAGTCCTTAAGACTCTATAAATGAACATTTGAGAGTTTTGAGCTTTCAAAGTTTAATTGAGGTTCTAATTATGCAGAGGCCCGGGAAAAAGGATTCAACCCGGTCTGGTAGACCAGGTTTGGTTTGAACTATTAGGTTAACTTGACCCATGAGGTTTCAGGGTAAAAACAGGGTTCCTAGGGGGTATTTTGGGAATTTAGGATAGAGAATATATGAATAACTGATTTAGGAAGCTTCTGGGAAGGTGCCTTTGGGACCAAACTGAAATACGGATTTTTAAGCTAAGGGTACAGCAGCAAAAATGAAAATTCAATATGGTTTAAAGTGCAAAAATGAATTCACTCTTACTGCCCTAAAAGCTTGCCTATAAAGGCACTCTTTCTTCATTCACAAGTCAGATTTTAGAGACAAAAATCCTGAAAATTAAAAAACGGCTGAGTTCTTTCTTTCAAGCAAAAGTACTGAAAAATGGCTAGAATTTCTACTTGATTTTGAGTTTTAATTTCCTGGGATAAGTTAGAATTAAAAGGTTTAATAGAAATAGTGCATCTGGGTTTCTGAATGTTGGATTGGAGATGAGAATTTGAAGCCTGCTCTGCTGATTCCAATAATATTGTGTTGCTGATACTCTGCTGCTGACTTCTCCTTAATTTTGAGCTCATTTTCATTTGTTGTTTTTGTGGCTATTAATCAGGTATTCACTGAACTCCATTGACATGATTGAATTGAAAGAGTTGAGGCTATTTGATTGAGCTGAAAATCAGAGATGTTTTGTTCATTTTGATGTTATTTTGCATCACTTTGGCTCTGTAATTAATCATCTATCCTCATATGTATTTTAATTCTTGTCTATTGCAGTTTTAGATTCTGTTATAGTGTTGGACAAGTGCTCTCTTCCATTTGCCTAGTTAAAATGTATTTGAAGTTTTTGATCACATGTGAGTGGTAGAGAATTAGTGCAATAGAAATTTCAGTAGATTAAGCATGTTTCAGGTCTATTTTGGCCTGTTGAAACCAGTGTTGTTGTGTGAATTTGCTTGAATTCGTTTTAAGATTGATGTCCCTAAGTTTGAAATCAGAAACTTTCATGTTGGAGTTTATCTAGTGTTGAGTTCTGCTATCTGGAAAAACCATGTAGTATTTTATTTCATGAATTGTTGATTAAATGGCTTCCAAGTTAGTTAGCTTATAGTCACTTTGAATGAGAAAAATGGTTTGGTTAATTACTTAAAGGGATTAGCCCTGTGTAGAATTGCCCTGGTCATTTATAAATTTGTTTATGTTTAAATCCAGATGTGTTCACTTGACAAGTTTATGAGTTTTTTGATCTGCTATGGCATGTGTCGAAAAGAAGCTCAATTAGATTTAAAATTTTGCATAACTGTCCTTTGAGTTTGCTGAAGATTTAAGTGAGCATGATTGCCAAATGGTTATGTGTTATTGAAAGCCATGTTGGGCTCACATCCACATTATGATGTTCTGATTTTTTTTCTCGTGTGTGAAGACTCGATCTCGTGTCCTGCACCCTTTCTTACTCAGTTCTCAAAAGATTTGGGCTCACGTTGGGCCTGGATTTTAAGCAAACCGTGTCCCTTGGTATTTTGGGGCCAGTTATTTGAGCCCAATGTTTCTTTAACTGCTGCTAATCTAAGCCCATTCGGCCAGTCACTCGTCTCTTCTAATGTTAGTCCATTGGTCTAAAATTGGTTCGAACATTTATCTTGAAAAGTAGTTAGAATTCTTTTAAGTTTTCCTTAATTAATTGGGTTTTTTATAGTAGATTGGAGGCGTGACATATTAGGTAAGACATAGTTATGGCCCTCGAAAGTTTAGTTCAACTTCCTTTTAAAAATTGGAATCAAGGTGTGCCGTGCCAAAAAAAATCTCAAAATGCATGGCCCTCATTTAATTAATTTTAAATCATTAGAAATCGAGGTGTGCCATTTAGTTGAATTTTCCATGGCCCTCACAAATCTAAAAGCGCATAGTTGCTTTAGGCGCGTAATTTAAATTAACTTCCTTAAACTCGGGTGTGCATTTCATGTGACCCAAAGCTAAATCTCAACAGCATTAAATAAAATGTGTCGCGGACCGCGGGTGCCTTTCATGTGGCGTGGTTCAAAGACGTGTTTTAGATAACGTTGAATCTTCCTAAAATTAATTAAAAGCGGTTAATAATTTAAAATTATACCATAGGTTGAAACATGTATTAAAATACGATAATAGGCCAATTATGATAGTTTAAGCGACCGTGGTAGAACCACGGAATCCGGGGGTGCCTAACACCTTCCCTCGGGTTAACAAAATTACTTATTCAGAATTTCTGGTTCGCAGACTTCAAAAGTTGAATTTTCCTCGATTTGGGATTTAAAATAAACCGACGACTTGGGACACCAGAAAATAAAATATCCCAAGTGGCAACTCTGAACAAAAAATAAATTAACAATCCCGTTTCGAATAATGTCACTTAAATTGCAAAAACTCCCTTATATACCTCTCGGGGTGTGTAAAAAAGGAGGTGTGACACCTAAATCAGAATTTCTAGGCTGGTCTTCTGCTGAAGACTCTAGTTTTAAGAGTTTGGGTTGTTGTTTCTTGGTTTTCCTTCTGGTTTGATTCTGGGTGCTGTCTGTTTTGGGGTTTCTTTTGCTGCTCCATTTCTCTAAGTTCAGTCAGCTTCTCATCTGTTTGCTGCTGAATTTTGTTGTTGTTTTGTTCAAGGTATTTGACCTCAGCTTTTCTCCATGTAATGTTTTTTTTGTTGAAATGATATAAGACTAGAGTTGCAAATCATATGTAAAATATGAGTATTGTTTTCATGCTAGTTGTAGCTTTACATTGATATAGATCTGATTGGTATTTATTATGTGAGTTTTAAAGCTTTTAAGTAACTTGGTATGAATAACCTAGTTAGTACATGGATACTTTTGTAGTTTTCATCCTGAAAATAACCTTGTTTGAAGATGTTTCTTTAGCCAAATCTTCTGTATGTTAAGGCTGATTCTGGATGTTGTTTCACTAAAGTCATGTCTTCCCTTCTTCTTCTGTTAAATGAATAATATGTTGGTTCCTTAATGTCACTTGAGTTTTGTTGCTAACCATGAGCTATAACCTGTGGATTTGGCCACTAGTTGGCCAAATCAGCAGGTTCAAAAGCTAAGAGTTGGAATTTTACTGTTGGTAGCATGCTGGATCTGTGTGTTCATGCATTGGACCAAGCTTTTGATGGATAAATCATGTCCAAAAGAGGAAGGTGTTCATTAGGTTCTTAATTACATGGAGTCGTAATAGATTAGTTGTTAATGTAGTGTTTATGTATTAATAGGTCGTAATGTACTATTCTGATTTTTGAAAGCTTTATTCTGGAGGACTGTAATGAATTAGACTTTAATTTCATGTACTGAGATTCAAAATAACTGCTTTAGGAGTGTAATTATGTTGTTGTCATATTTTCATAAGTATAGTGGGGCAATGGCCAAAGCTATGGGCCAAATCTCTAAGTCCAAAAGGCCTTTTTCTGATTCAAGGTGGGCCGGACTTGGGAATGAGCCTGGATGGGAAAAACAAATCTCGACAAGTTTGGGCCTAGGCCTTAAGCCCAATAGCTTGGCTCAGTTGTAAAGTTTCTTTTATGAACTACAGTATAAATGTATGACCTTGCATGTCTTGCAAATCATGTGTAGTGCAGTTTATTTTCAAAACTTGAATTGTATTTTGATTTCTAGATTCTGATCTTGCTAATTAGAAGTGAATTGGTTTACAACTTATGCAAAGTGTGTATTATGTAAGTTTGGGCTTAAAACGTTAAGGTAGATAGGCCCAACCAGTAAATAGTCGCAATTGGGCCCGCCTAATATAAGCCCAATATGGGCCAAACTTGGTCTAAAAATCAGATGTGGCAATGGCACTTGAGTTCCTCATTTCTGGGCCAAATTCCAAGCCCAAGGCAGCTTTAAACGCTGATGGATCCCTAACCAAATGACGTAATGGGCTACTGCTGGCCCAAGTCCCCTTATCCAAAAATAATTAAAGGCCAATACCTATACTCCAAAGCATGTATATAATTAATAGCTTTATATTGAATTTCAAGATAGTTTTAGATATGAACATCCATAGGTTGCTTAAATTGAGTATAGATTGATTAAAATAAATCGAGGCGTGCCATTCATGAATCACTTAATCCATGGCCCTCATATTAGTATTATAACTTAGCGTAGAAAATACTTTGAACATTAGTAGTTTGCTTTAGGTGCGTTTATAGTAAATCATCATAGCTACGGGTACGGTTCCCGTGACGTAG
Source organism: Nicotiana attenuata (assembly GCF_001879085.1). Taxonomy (NCBI): domain Eukaryota; kingdom Viridiplantae; phylum Streptophyta; class Magnoliopsida; order Solanales; family Solanaceae; genus Nicotiana; species Nicotiana attenuata. Next base: position 16,163 of record NW_017674575.1, read on the forward strand.
TTGTGATACTTAATTTCCAAATCCGGGGGTACATATATGTGACCCGGCCACAACTTCTAATAACTTTAATAAATTAAACATGTTGTAGATCGTCGGTACAGTTCCCGTGACATGATTCGCAATGTGTATCAAACAAACAAGTGTACGGCAATCGTAACTTGTTCCAGTATAATTTCAAAAAATAATTAAAAGCGGTTAGAAAGTTAAAAATGCACAATAGGTTTACAACGTGTAGTAAATCAGATAATAGGCCGATTATTAATAGTTTAAGCGACCGTGCTCAAACCACGGAACCCAGGAATGCCTAACACCTTCTCCCGGGTTAACAGAATTCCTTATCTAGATAAATTGCATGCCAAATCATGTCATGCAACTCATTAAAATACCTACTAATATTATTAATAAGCTTGAACGCTACCAACGGAATTTCACGTGGGGCACTACGCCACAAAAACGAAAACTGCATCTTATCAAATGGGAAACTGTCCAACTTTCTAAGGCACAAGGTGGACTAGGTATACAAAACCTCCAACATAAAAATAATGCCTTACTAGGATCCCTGGCATGGAGACTTTTTCAATCACCATCCTCCTACTGGGCCAAAGTAATTCTATCAAAGTACAAATCAAACGCTAACTCCAGGAATACATCCTCGAATTGGAAAGCAATAACCTTGGGTTGGTCTTCCTGTCAACTGGGCATAAGATGGCATCCAGCAAATGGCAACAACATCAGCTTTTGGAATGACCCATGGCTTGGTACTAATCTCACACTTAGAAATTAAATTATAGGCCCTCTACCACAACAACATCAAATGGCACCACTTGCCAATTACTTAAACAATAACACTATTAACATTAGTTCTATTCCTTTCGAATTTCCTCCAAATATACTCCCACTCATAAAGAGTTATTATATGCCTACCATCACAAATAAATTCACATATGACCAAATTTACTGGGGTCTTACTACTAAGGGGTCATTTATAGTTAAATCACTTTACAATCAATTAAAAGCAAACGTAAATACACCTTCCTTTCAGTGGATATAGAAACTAAATCTACCAACCAAAATCAAACACTTCCTATGGCTTATAAACCATCACCGACTGCCAACACTAAGCTATCTACATAACATCCAAGTTGCTTCAAATGCATTATGCCCAATATGTCATACACAAGAAGAAACTATCAACCATTTATTTTTCCAATGCGCACACAAAAAAAATATTTGGGACAGCTTGTCCATTAACATACTCAATATTAATACCTCATATCCACTGTCACAACTACTAAAGGAAAACCCAAATCCTACACAACAACTCCCATCCAATATACTAATCCCCTATGCTCTTTGGAACTTATGAAAAAATAGGAATAGAACTATTTTCCATGGTAAATACATTCCACCAAACCCCGCTCACATATTAAGTCAAGCTGCAGAATTCTTCTATTTAGGCATAAACCACAAACAAAAAACTCAGGCTCGATCACACATGCATGTCAAATGGCACCCTTCCACTCCTCCCTCCTTCAAACTTAACTCGGATGGAGCTTGTCACACGGAAAATAACAAATATGGTTTTGGAGGAATTATACAAGACCACACAGGTAATTGGATACTTGGCTACATGCATATTATACATGAAACTCACTGCACTACAGGAAGGGCTAAGATTTGCCCTCCAATATAAATACACACCGCTGGAAATTAACGTCGACTCAACAGAGGTAATTCCAGCTCTCCTCCACAATAATTACCACTACTCATCGTTAATCAATGAATGCAGGTACCTAGTACATCAGCTGAGTAGCCCTCGTGTCACACATGTCTACAGGGAGCAGAATCAAGTGGCAGATTTATTGGCCAAACAGGGGAATACTATGCCCATGCACCTCTCTGTTGGAACCACCACTTTTTTCAAAAGCTCAATACATGGAAGATCAAAGTGGCACACTCTACAAACGTCCTAAAACGGATCCGAAGCTTCTGGGAAATACTTCTTTTTGTTTGCATATGCTGCCACAAACTATGTCTCTAGATAGCATGGGTAACAAACGATGTTTTTGTATCAATATAACTATAAATGCTCCTTGTACGACTACTTAATTTATAAAAGTATGCTTTTTTGACCAAAAAAAAATAGAACATCTGGTTTGCAGACTTTTAAATAAAGTCGAAATTTCCTGGATTTGGGATTTTAAAAATAAATCGGTGACTTGGGACACCATAAATTATCCCAAGTGGAGACTCTGAATAAATAAATAATCCCATATCGAATAATGTCACTTTAATTAGAAAAACTCCCTTATATCCGCCCTAGGGTAAAAAGGAGGTGTGACATAAACAAGCATATATAAAAATTATCTTATATTTTAGAATAAATGTCAATTAATGCCAAATGATTTATTTTTGCAATTTGAGTTTAGAATTTTATTTGATAGTTATTCATCTTATAATACTAACAAAGATCAGAATAATTAACAAAATAGTAAGATTAGAACTTCCCGCCCACCCAACCCGCCTCGCACCGCCCCAACCCCCACCCCACCATAAATAGGAAATATAGCTACTTTCTTTTAATGTTGTAGATAGAGTATTTTCTTTTTATTTCAAAAAAATGAATATTTTCTTTTTATGATGTAGAAAAAGTGTTTTCTTTTATTTCAATTAAATAAGTATTTTCTTTTCATGATTGTAGAAAAATTATTATTTTTTTCACAAAATTAGTACTTTCTTTTCCTGTCGTAGAAAAAGTATTTTCTTTTAATGTTGTAGATAAAGTTTTTTTTTTTTTTTGGCAAAGAAGAAAATTTTATTCATTACTAAGTAGCATGGTTACATGGCCTGGTCCTCCCATTGGGAGTAGAGTATTTTCCTTTTTATTTCAACAAAATAAAATTTTTTTTCTTTCGATGATGTAGAAAAGATATTTTCTGTTTCATAAAACGAGTATTTTTTTCATACTATAGACAAAGTATCTTCTTTTGTTTAAGAAAAAAAGAGTTCTTTCGTTTCATGATGTAGAAAAATTATTTTCTTTTTCACATAATGAGTATTTTCTTTTCGTGTTGTAGAAAAAGTTTTTTCTTTTGTTTCAACAAAAAGAGAACATTATTTTAATGATGTAAAAATATATTTTCTTTTTCACAAAATGAGTACTTGCTTTTCATGATGCAAAAAAAGTATTTTATTTTAATGTTGTATACATAGTATTTTCTTTTACATTTCAACAAAAATTTTTTATTTATGATGTAGAAAAAGTATTTTCTTTTATTTCAATAAAATAAGCACTTTCCTTTCATTATTTAGAAGAAGTATTTTATTTTTCTTAATATAAGTACTTTCTTTGAAACAAATGAAAATACTTTCTTTTCACTATGTACAAAAAGTATTTCTTTTTCACAAAATGTGTACTTTATTTTATTTATCGTGATACCTAAAAAATAGCTCAGTACCGTCCTTTATTTTACTGATATAAATTTTATTTGTTGTTTTTAATGTTGTGATAGTGTGTTTCACTTTAATTTTAGATTTTTTTTCATGTTTGATGATTATTTTAGTCAACAACAGTTGGTTAGATAAATCCTTCTATTTCATGAAAAGAAAGTATTTATTTTGTTGAAATGAAAGAAAATACATTTTCTACGTCATGAAAAAAAATACTCATTTTGTTGCAATCAAAGAAAATATTTTTTCTACATCATGAAAAATAATTTTGGAAAAGATGTTCCTTCTCTTGATATGAAAATATTTTCCTCCAGTTGGAGAAAAACGTATTCATAAAGAAAATATTTTTCAAACATTTAAACCAACCAAACATGGTAAAATTAGAAAACATTTTCCAGAACATGGATTAATGTAGAAGACTAAGATTGAGCATTTTCGTGGCTCAATGTTGTGGTGCATCATAGGTCCATTTGGGCTGAAGATTTTTGATGGGTTAACTTGGGCTAGCCCAAAGCAGCCCATTTTCATAATCCTTCTAGCCCAAACCCGTCAAAACTTGGGCGGGTTGGATGGGTCAAATGTGTTTGGGTTAGTTTTGCCCTGGCATGACCATGACTCAGTACAAGATGAGGTTCACTGAGTTGGCACGATAAGCTGCGTTCTGGTCCCTACTGAGAAGGAAAGGGTTAAAAGGTTCATTGAGGTCCTCAACTTTGGTATTTGGTATGGTATGGCTCAAGAGTTCGAGACTGATACTACTTTTCATCAAGTTGTGGAGATTGCCAGGCGCTTATTGCGTTATCGTAGGCAAGAGTGTGAGGAGCGGGATGCTAAGCGGTCCCATAGTTTAGGTGGTTTTAGTGGAGCCTCATCTGGAGGCTAGGAGAATCACAATAGAGGTCGTCCTTTCATGCTTGTTTAGTCAGCCCATCAAATTCCTCGTGGTTTTACAGTCATCCAAGTTTAATACAGTGCTCGCCCAAGAAAGATATCTTTCAATGTATTTCCACCATAGAGTTCATATTGTGCTCCATCTATTTAGGGTTCTTCAGCCAGATATTCAAGTTCTCAAGTGTAGTCATAGAACCAGTAGCCTCGCTAGAGGAGAGCTTTCTTTCAGTGTGGAGACTTGAGTTATCTCAAGAGGGATTGTCCCAGGCTTTTGAGTAATGTACCACGCCAAGTCATCTAGTCCACGGTTCTGGGGCCATCAGTTACACCACCTGCATAGCCATATAGGGGTGGAGCCATTCTACTCGAGGCTGTCCAAGAGGTGGAGGTCAGTTTGGCAGGAGACATACTCGTTGTTATGCATTTTCCGGCAAGCTAGAGGTAAGTGCCTCCGATACTATGCTCACGGGTATTATTTTAGTATGCCATAGGGATGCCTCAGCATTATTTGAAGCTAATTCCACTTATTCTTATGTGTCATCATATTTTGCTTCTTGTCTGGATATGTCACATGATTCTCTTGATATTCCTGCAAATGGCCAGATTGATTGAGGATTCTATTTTTGTGGATCGAGTCTATCGGTCTTGTGTTGTCACTATTTGTGGTCACGAGATGAGGGTGGACCTGTTATTGGTAAACATCGTTGATTTCAAGATCATTTTGGGTATGTATTAACTCTCATTGTACCATGTTATTTTTAACTCGAACGCGAAGACAATGTAGGCTATGCTGGGGTTACTAAGTTTAGGATGGATGGTTTCTCTTTATCATACTTCCAGTAAAGTGATTTCGTTTGTGAAAGCTCAATAGATCGTTGAGAATGTGTGTTTGGCATATCTAGACTAGATCAGTAAACTGGAGGGACAAATCAGGGACCTCAAATTTGACCATGGTGTCTAAGCTGCTGCCGATGAAGGGGAAAAGAAGAAGCTGGTTCAGGAAAACGAAGCCCTTAAGGCTCATATCAGAAAGATGAAAATAGCTGCTAGAGACCAGGAAAGAAGCCAAGCAGATGAAAGGCTTATAAGTGGTCTTAAAAAGAAAGTAGTTGAGTGTCAAGATGACTTAGAGAAATCTGAGGCCAATCTATCAAGGTCCGAGCATAACTGGTAAAGAATGCAGAAGGGGGAGCAGTGTTTGTGCAACAAATGAAAAGAAAATATTAGGGGACAATCACCAATCTGAAGAGAAAGCTAACTACCATTGAAAATGAGGTGGCCAAACAGGCTACGAACTTTAAAGCCGAAAGGGAACATTGTTATGCTTTGATGGCCCAGATGGAGGAAGACATACAACAGTTGCAAAATCAAAACCATCATGACACTCAGGTACTAGAAGCTCGGACTCAGCAAATAGGGCGTTTGCTCCAAGAAAAAGGTGTCATCCGAGAGAGGGTTAGAGCCATTGCCGACTACATTGTCGAGAAGTATCAAGAATGTGAGGACATGACTAGACCCACTTTCTTTGTTGTGGTTATGACATTTGTTCGCCAAATAATGAGTGATCTGGAGCATCTTCAAGGGGATCTTGCACAGAGGCCCATGGCAAGACCGAATGATGTCCCACGGGCCCCAGGAGTCGAGCACTTATGTATTTATGATTTTCATTTATCGAGTCTATACTTCAGTTGTTTGTTTTGAGTCTGTTTGTAGTGGTTAAATTTCCAAAAAATGAGTATGTTAGAGTTTTTTGTAATAGAAAATTTAGGAGTTTTTATTAATGAAAATTGAAAATTCCAAAAAAAAAATTCCTTATTTCTCCTATTTTTCTTGAACTACGTAATGATCTAATTCACGCGACATCGTGATACGTAGGCAATCCTCATCAGATCCGGTCATGATTTTGTAAATAACTCAAATAAAAAAGGAATGCAGAAGGAAAGAACCGAAAGAAAAACCAAAAAGAGAGAAAAAGAGAATCAAAGAAAAACGAAAAAAAAGAGAGGGGCAAAGCAAGAAAAGAGAGGAAAATGGGAATAAAAGGAGAAGCATTAAATAGCCAAAGCGGAAAGAAAGAAAAGTTGGAGAAATAAACGAAAGCCGGGATGAAACACGCAACTGTTATGAAGCATGTAGAAACACATTTAACTGTATAGGTGCATCACACCCCAACGTGCGATTACCTATGTGTTAATTGCTTCAAACTGACCGGTTTGTTGCCTACTGTTAAGTACAGGTTCTATATTTAGGTAGTTGGCTTTGTGGTAATCTGGCTTCACATCCGTACTTCACAAGGTCAAAAGGAAGTGTGGAAATGTCTTCGGAAAGTCATCTTCCAACAATCCCTATCCCGGAGGATAGCCCGATCTCGGCTATCCCAACTTCTGAGTCGGCAACTGCTGAAGAAAATAGAATTCTGCGTCTCCCCATGATGGAAATGTGGGACGCCTGGGCCAACGGTAGAGAGCCACCAAGTGCAATACCCGGATTCCCCGAGCTACTTCCCAGCGCGGTTGGAACCACCAATGTCCCCATAAGTTATCCAAATACCCTACTAGGATATCATACCATTTCAGCCCACTTTGCTGGAACACCTTCTGAGGCTAGCCCCCAGGTGTTGATGTCAGGCACAGCCTCCAATATATTCACTGCGCCACCTTGTTCAGCTACGGCACAACCCACTCTACCCATGCCTAGCTTTGACCCATCATCCTTCACCTTTCAAACACCATCTTTCCCACTGGAACCCACTCAGTTTACTACCAATGCTTACCCTCAGCCGCCCCGGTGCGAGTTTACCGCGGGGCAAGAGAAAACCACAAAAAATCCTGAACAAGAGGAGATTACCAGAAAGATGAAGAGCATAGAGCAGAGTTTGAAAAATATAGAAGGTTTGAGCGGGCAAAAGAGCGTATCTTACGCTGAACTGTGTATGTTCCCACACGTGCATCTACCCTTGGGTTTCAAAACCCCAAAGTTTGAAAAATATGATGGGCATGGGGATCCCATAGCCCACCTGAAAATGTATTGCAACCAATTATGTGGAGCAGGTGGAAAAGAAGAGCTCCTTATGGCTTATTTTGGAGAAAGTTTGGTCGGTATTGCTTCTGAATGGTACATGGACCAAGATATATCTCGGTGGCATATCTGGGACGACCTGGCTCGGGATTTTGTGAGGCAGTTTCAATATAATATCGACATTGCCCCTGACAGGAACTCATTGTCAAATCTAAAGAAAAAGTCCTCGGAAAGCTTCCGAGAGTATGCTGTCAAATGGCACGAGCAAGCTGCCATAGTTAAGCCTCCAATGGATGAAACATAGATGGTCAGTGTCTTTCTTCAAGCCCAAGAGGCCGATTATTTTCAAAATATGATGTTTGCGATGGGAAAACCATTCGCCGAAGCCATCAAAATTTGCGAAATGGTTGAGAATGGGTTAAAGACAAGGCGCATCCTGAGTCAGTCTACTATAAGGGCTACCTCCCAAGCCATTCAAGGCGGGTCTGGAGGTATAGCAAACCGGAAGATGAAGGAAGAAGCTTCAATGGCAACTTCAAGTGTAAGAAAACTCCGTTCATCCAGAAATTACTTCTCCACAAACACCCCACAACATTATTATCCTCATCAAGATGCAGCCTATGCTATGGCTCTCAGCCGTATGCAGTAATGAATGCCAAACCATATGCTAGGACACAACAACAATTCCACCAAAACCGAGCTCCATTTCCCAAAAATCAACCTCCTCACCTTGCTCGGTATAATCCCCAACCTCCACAGAATAACTTTCGTGTTCGGGAACCACCCAAGATGCCAAACTTCACACCCATTGGTGAGTCATATTCCAGCCTCTTCCCCAAACTTGTTCAGATGGGTTTGTTGCAGCCCGTACCCCAAACCAGGAAGTACCCAGCATCACCCGCTTACAGAGCCGGTACTCGATGTGCTTACCACTCAGGGGCGGAAGGGCATGATACAGATGACTGTTGGACCCTGAAAAGAGCTGTGGAAAACCTCATAGAACAAAAGCAAATAGTGCTAAAGGACGAAGACGTTCCTAATGTAACCAACAATCCATTACTGGCTCACAACAATGGGCCGGTTATTGGAATGATTTGTGAAGACAGGGAGTTTGACCCAGCTCTAAAAGCCATCATTGCCATAGCCGATATGGAAAAGAAGCCAAAAGTTATCGCAAAACAAGACAAAGGGGAGAAGAGGAATAAAACCACCCTTCAGAATACAGAACTGAAAAAGGAAATCGGAACTGGGGCAACACCCTCAAAAGATGTCGTTCTCTATGTACCCCGGGGCCGAAAGAAAGAACAGATGTCATTAAGCCCTCCTAGAAGGTTTGAGCTAAACAAGGGAGCTAAAATGTATGTGCTCAAAGGTACGTGGTGCGGGGGCCAGTAACTTCACCAAGGCTAAATGAGCCCGTGGTTATTGGCCGCGCACCGCAAAGGCCCATGACAGATCCCACTGTCGTTCCATGGAATTACAACAAGGCGGTAGTGACCTACAAAGGAAAAGAAGTCTTGGGAGAGGCAAAGGAAAGTAGTTCGGCTGAGAAATACCTCAAACTGGAGGAAGTGAATAATGCCACAAAGAAGCGTTTCACGATAAAGAAACCAGTGAGTGCTGAAGAAGCAGATGAGTTCTTCTGAAAAATGAAAATGGCGGACTACGAGATAATTGACCAACTCCGGAAGTACCCTGCTCAGGTCTCTTTGTTGTCTCTGCTAATGAATTCAACTGAACACCAGAAAGCATTGATCAAAACCGTCAACAAAGCGTATGTACCCACTGAAATCACTGTGGAACAGTTAGAGATGATGGCGGAAAGGTTTTTTGCAATCAATCAGATCTCTTTCAGCAAAAATAATTTGCCCCCGGAAGGGGCCGCCCACAACAAAGCCCTTCATCTAACAGGTAAAAGCGAGGGATATTATGTGAAAAAGGTCATGCTAAATGGTGGTTCGGGGGTAGATATCTGCCCTCTCTCAACCCTGCAACGAATGGAAATCGGTACTGAGAGAAGCAGGCCCAATAACGTCTGTGCACGTGCCTTTGATAGCATCAAGAGAGATACTATTGGTGAAATTTATCTGATCTTGACTATTGGCCCGGTGGATTTCGAGGTGACCTTTCAGGTCCTGGATATGGATACATCCTATAATATCCTCTTGGGAAGACCTTGGATTCACGCAGCAGGGGTTGTACCCTCCACTCTCCATCAGATGGTGAAATTTGAACATGAGGATCAAGAGATTGTAGTCCATGGAGAGGATGAGCAGTCGATCTACTGGGACCCATCAGTCCCATGTCTCGAAGCCAGAGAAGGTAGTGAGCATATAGTTTATCAAGCTTTTGAAGTAGTGGTCGCAGACCAATGTGAAGAAGGAAACCCTTGTCCTCAACCTTTTCTCTCGAACGCATCAATTATGGTTGCCAAAGAAATGATCAGGCATGGTTAAAAACCCGGGAAGGGGCTCGGGACTTCATTGCAAGGGATTACTGAACCTATCACCCTTGCTGCCAATGAGAAGTTCTTTGGGGTAGGTTTCCAACCCACGCCAGCTGATGAAAAATGGGTAGATAAACGAAAGAATGATGGTTGGGTCTTACCTCAGCAAATTCCGCATCTTTATAGAACATTTGTCAAGCCCAAATACAATGAGGAAGAGGAAGATGAGCCCTTCACGGCCGAGGAAATTGAAGAAATCTGTAGGGCTATGAGGCAGATGCTGTATGGAACCCACATGGTTCAGCTGGGAGAAGGCTCAAGCACCGCTGAGGTGCTATACATGGGACCCAATGCCAAGCCGCAAAATTGGGAAAAATGACTGCAATAAGAGAACCGCCCCGCACCCTGAACTCACACTTAGAGAACTTCAGCATACAACTTTTTCTCCCTCTAAATCAGAAGTACAATCCTTAAAAAGAAATCATCAATGAACATAATAACAAAAGAATCTGAATGAGGCCGAAACACACTGCTCATCAAGTGCATGAAGACTGTTGAGGCATTAGTCAAACCAAATGACATAACAAAAAACTCATAATACCCATAGTGGGTCCTGAAAACTGTCTTAGGAATGTCTGAAGCCCTAATCTTTAACTGATGATACCCGATTTCAAATCAATCTTTGAGAACACGTTAAAACCCTAAAACTGATGAAGTCATCAATGCAAGGCAATGAGTACTTGTTATTGATGGTACCCTATTCAATTGACTATAATAAATGCGCATCTTCATGAAACCATCATTATTCTTCAGAAACAACACCAGGAACTCCAAAAAGAAACAATCCGCCTGATGAATCCCTTATCCAATAACTCCTAGAACTTCTCCTTCAACTCCTTCAACTCAACTGGAGCCACAAGATACTGTGGAATAGATATGTGCTGAGTCTCCGATACCGCATCAATATCAAAATAAATATCCTTATCGGGGGGAGGGGGGCATGCCCGATAGTGCTGCAGGGAACACAGCTACAAACTCCCTCACTATTGGAACTGAATCAACAGTAGGAGTATCAACACTAAAATCACTGTCGATGATGAAAGAAACACGTAGAACTACAACCAAATTTCTAAGCCAGTCAGCGACATTATCGTTCCAAGTATACCGCAATCAATTCCCATAGCACCCATTCTAGATCCGACGACCTCATCCTCAAAAGTACATATTCCAGAAGCCAATGCCTATAGGGAGGTTAGCAAAGTGGCAGATCTTGCTCACTGAATTTGACATAGTCTATGTCACCCGCACGGCAATGAAAGCCCAGGCTTTAGCAAATCACCTGGCTGAAAACCCTGTTGATGATGAATACCAGCCTTTGAGTACCTACTTCCCTGATGAAGAGGTAAATTCAATTAAGGTAATATCCGAAGACACCAATGCTTGGAAAATGTTCTTCGATGGAGCTGTGAACGCAAAAGGGGCTGGAATTGGGGCAATCTTGATTTCACCCACTGGCCAGCATTATCCAGCCACAACCCGGCTTCGATTTTTCTGCACAAACAGCACTGCTGAGTATGAAGCCTGCATTATGGGTATGAACATGTCCATCGACCAAGATGTCGAAGAATTGTTGATCATGGGAGATTCGGATCTGATTACCTGACAAGGTCAAGGAGAATGGGAAACTCGAGATGTCAAACTCATTCCCTACCGGCAACGTGTGGAAGATCTTAGCAGGCGATTCAAGTCAATAAAGTTCAGGTATATCCCTCGTTGTCACAATGAACTGGCCGATGCACTTGCTACTCTGGCCTCTATGCTGCCATACCCAGGCAATGCCCACATTGACCCGTTGGAAATCCAAATTCGGGAAAGGCATGGTTACTGCAATACAGTTGAAGTAGAACCAAATATTCAGCCATGGTATCATGATATCAAGAGATTTTTGAAAACTAAAAAATATCCCGAGCAAGCCAGTGGAGATCATAAAAGGACCATTAGACAACTCGCAAGTGGTTTCTTCTTGAGAGGTGATGTCTTGTACAAAAGGACTCCAGATCTCAACTTGTTAAGATGTGTTGACACCGAAGAGGCCGAAAAAATTATGTATCAAGTGCACGCAGGAGTTTGTGGACCCCACATGAATGGGTATGTTTGGCAAAGAAAATCCTTCGAGCAGGTTATTACTGGATGAATATGGAAAAAGATTGCTTTAGTTTCGTCCGGAAATGTCATTAGTGTCAGGTGCACGGTGATTTGATTCATGCACCACCTACAGAACTGCATCCCATGTCAGCACCTTGGCGATTTGTTGCTTGGGGCATGGACGTCATTGGGACGATCGAGCCAAAAGCTTCAAATGCACACAGTTTCATATTGGTCGCCATTGACTACTTCACGAAGTGGGTTGAAGCAATTACTCCCAAATCTGTCACCAAGAAAGCTGTGGTAGACTTTGTGCATTCTAATCTTATCTGCCGTTTCGGTATTCCTGCAACTATCATTACAGATAATGCTGCAAATTTGAATAGCCACTTGATGAGGGAGATATGTGAGCAGTTCAAGATAATGCATCGGAACTCTACCCCTTATCGGACTAAAGCCAATGGTGGTGTCGAGGCAGCAAACAAAAACATCAAAAGGATTTTGAGAAAGATGATTCAAAGTTCCAGGCAGTGGCATGAAAAGTTGCCATTTGAATTGTTGGGGTACCGTGTGCACATCAGTCGGAGCAACCCCATATCTGTTGGTTTATGGCACTGAAGCTGTAATACCCGCAAGCGTTGAAATCACTTCTCTCCGGATCATTGTTGAAGCTGAAATTGAAGACAGTGAATGGGTCAAAACCCGTCTGGAACAGTTAACCTTGATTGATGAAAAGCGAATGACCGCAGTCTGCCACGGGCAGTTGTATCAACAAAGAATGGCCCGTGCCTACAACAAGAAAGTGGGGCATAGAAACTTTGAAGTGGAGAAACTCATTTTAAGGCGTATTCGTCCCCATCATTAGGAAGCAAAAGGAAAGTTTGCTCCTAACTGGAAAGGACCATACATTATCAGAAAATTGTTCCCAAAAAGGGCATTATACCTGGGAGACATCGAAGCAAATGACCTCGAAACAGCTGTAAATGCAGGCGCCGTCAAAAGGTACTATGTCTAATCCCTCTGCAGCAATGACATTATCCGATTGGGATGACGAAGGCTTTCATTCTCGCTACCCCAGGGTCGGTCAGGAGGTAGATCCCAGCAACAGCGAAGGCCCCCATGCCCCAGGTGTGGGAAGATGTACTTGGGAATTTACTACATGGACTAACCCATATGCTACGGGTGCGGATTGAGGGGCCACATCCAGAGAGAGTGCCGTTCATCCCTCCAGGGTGCGAGCAAGGAAACAACACAATCATCCAGTCCTGCAGCTGCTACATCTTCAGCACCCTCTCAAGCTAGAGGCACTCCAGCACCCGCAGGGCGTGGTGCATCTAGGGGTGGTGCATAGAGTTCGGGAGGACCCAACCGTTTCTATGCTGTGAGTTGTTGCCAGAGTGCAAAGGCTTCTCCAAATGTCGTCACATGTATACTGAAAGTCCAATATTATGATGTGTATTCCCTTATTGATTCCGGTTCCACCTTGTCGTATGTTACCCCTTATGTTGTTATGGAATTTGGGATAGAACTGGAACGGCTTCATGAGCTGTTCTCTGTATCCACTCGGGTTGTTGAGTCTATTATGGCCTCGCGGGTTTATAGAGATTGTGTTGCCATGATACGTGGTCAGGATACCATGGCCGATCTCATCGAATTGGGGATGGTTGATTTTTATATAATAATGGGGATGGATTGGCCTTATTCATGTTTTGCCAAGCTCAATTGCCAAACTAGAACTATGAGGCTTGAATTACCTAATGAGCCAGTTGTTGAGTGGAAGGGGGATAATGTGGTGCCAAAGGGTAGTTTTATTTCTTATCGTAAGGCCACAAAGATGATCAAAAAGGGGTGTATTTACCATTTGGTCCGGGTTACGGACACCGATCTTGAGGCACCTACACTTGAGTTTGTGCCAGTTATGAATATATTTCTGGATATCTTCCCAAATGAGCTCCCTGGGATCCCGTCAGATAGGGAGATTGATTATGGGATCGATGTGATGCCAGGAAAGAAACCTATATCTATTCCTCTTTACCGCACCAACAAAATTGAAGTAGCTAAAGGAACAATTGAAGGATTTGTTAGAAAAAGGTTTCATCCGACCGAGTGTGTCGTCTTGGTGCGCACCTGTTTTCTTTATAAGAAAGAAAGATGGATCTCTACGGATGTGTATTGACTATCGGTAGCTTAATAAGGTCACAATCAAAAATAAGTACCCACTACCAAGGGTAGATGATTTGTTTGATCAATTGCAAGGTGCTAGGCACATCTCCAATATTGATTTACGGTCGGGATATCACCAATTGAAGATCAGGAAGCATGATATTCCAAAAACAACTTTCAGGACCCAGTATGGGCACTTCGAATTTTTGGTAATGTCTTTTGGGCTGACAAATGCCCCGGCAGCTTTCATAGATCTTATGAATCGAGTCTTCAAGCCTTTTCTTGACTCTTTTGTGATAGTTTTCATTGACGACATTCTTGTGTATTCTCAAAGTCGAGAGGACCATGCCCATCATCTCAGGAAAGTTCTGCAGACTCTTCATCAGCACCAATTGTATGCGAAGTTTTAAAATGTGAATTTTAGCTTGAATCTATTACGTTATTGGGTCATGTCGTCTATAGAGAGGGAATTAAGGTTGATCTTCAAAATATTACAGCGGTGAAGAATTGACCTAGACCTACAACTACAACCGAGATTCGCAGTTTCTTGGGTTTGGCCGGGTACTATAGGAAATTTGTGGAGTGGTTCTCTACCCTTGCCTCTCCGTTGACTAAATTGATGAAGAAAGCGGTTAAGTTCCAATGGTCTGATGCTTGTGAGAGGAGCTTTCAAAAATTGAAATCAAGATTGACTATGACACCGATGTTGACCCTGACAGAGGGTGCAGATGGGTTTGTGGTGTACTGTGACGCTTCAAGGATGCTTGGGTGTGTGTTAATTCAACATGGCAAGGTTATAGCTTATGCTTCGAGGTAACTCAAGAATCATGAAAAGAAATATCCAGCACATGACTTATAACTTGCGGCGATGGTTTTTGCATTGAAGATCTGGCATCATTATCTGTATGGGGTCTATATGGATGTATTCACGGAGCACAAGAGCCTGCTATATATTTTCAAACAAAAGGAGTTGAATCTGAGGCAGAGAAGATGGCTTGAGTTACTCAAAGACTACGACATCGATATTCTATATGACCCGGGAAAAGCCAATGTTGTGGAGGATGCTCTTAGCCAAAAATCTATGGGAAGTTTGGATCACATAGAGGCGTATCAAAGGTTGTTGGCCAGGGAAGTTCATCACTTGGCTAGTTTGGGAGTTTGTCTTACGGATTCTAGTGAAGGACGGGTAATTGTGCAGAATTGGGCTAAATCGTCTCTTGTGGCGGAGGTCAAGGATAAGCAGTACAATGATCCATTGCTGGTAAAATTAAAGCAGGGAATTCATAAACATAAGAACTCGGTTTTTTCTCTTGGCATGGGTGATGGCATACTACAGTACCAAGGGAGATTATGTGTTCCGAACGTGGATGGTCTTCGGGAAAGAATCATGGCTGAAGCTCACACATCCACGTACTTCGTGCACCCATGCTCTACAAAAATGTATCATGATCTCAAGGAAGTATATTGGTGGAATGAGATGAAAAGGAATGTGGCGGACTTTGTTGCCAGGTGTCCGAATTGTCAGCAAGTGAAGGTCGAACATCAACGTCCTGGTGGGTTGGCACAAAGCATAGAAATTCCAATATGGAAATGGGAAATGATTAATATGGATTTTTTGGTAGGGTTACCATGCACTCCGCGCAATTTTGACTCAATTTGGGTTATTGTAGATCGAATCACGAAATTAGCACACTTCTTGCCAGTTAAATCTACCAACATAGCAAAACATTATGCTTAGTAGTATATCAAGCAAATAGTCAGGCTGCATGGCATTCCAGTTTCTATCATTTCTGATCGAGCAGCTCAGTTCACGGCTAACTTTTGGAAGAAACTTCAGCATGGTTTGGGTACTCAAGTGAATCTCAGTATAGTCTTTCATCTACAGACCGACGGGTAAGCAGAGCGGACCTTTCTGATGCTTGAGGATATGTTGCAGGCTTGTGTTCTTGACTTCAAAGGAAGTTGGGATGACCATTGCCACTTATAGTATTTGCTTATAATAACAACTTCGATGCTAGTATTCTGATGGCACCATTTGAGGCATTGTATGGTAGGAGATGTAGATCTCCTATTAGGTGGTTCGAGATTAGGGAAGCTGAATTGATAGGGCCAGACCTCGTGTATCAAGCCATAGAGAAGATTAAGATCATGAAAGAGCGGTTGAAAACTGCTCAGAGTCGTCAAAAATCCTACTCGGATGTTCGTCGCAGAGACTTAGAGTTCAAAAAAGATGATTGGTATTCTTGAAGGTTTTACCCACGAAGGGTATCATGCGGTTTGGGAGAAAAGGGAAATTGAGTCCCAGGTATGTCGGGTCGTACAAAGTTGTTTAGAGAATTGGTCAGGTGGTGTACAAGCTTGAGCTACCACCCGAGATGTCATTACTGCACTCGGTATACCACGTGTACATGTTGAAGAAGGTAGTTGGAGATCCGTCCACTATTGTGCCGGTCGAGACCATTGAGATTAATGAAGAATCGTCATATAAAGAAATTCCAGTTGCCATTCTTGATAGGCAAGTCCGAAAGTAGAGGAATAAAGAAATTGCCTCCATGAAAGTGTTATGGCGATACCAGCAGGTTGACGACGCTACTTGGGAAGCCGAGTAAGAAATGAAAAATAAGTACCCTCATTTGTTTGAATAGCCATGTAATATTTTCTATGAAGTTGCCTCATATAGATTTTGTATCACTTGTTCGGTTAATGTAAAGGTGTTTATTTTGATTATATGTTGCTTATGAGGCCACGGTTGGTATTGTTATGAGTTTTGTTACGTCATTGGGTTGTGCATATATTTGTAAGATGTGTTTCTGGGGCTCTCTGACAGGTGGATGGGCCTAGTTACAAAGGAAACTCTGGCGAAATTTTTGGAAATTTAGGGAGTTAGCCAAATTTGGGGCTGCTGGTGTGTGTATGAAAACCAAGCTACATGAGTTGCTAATAGTGGATCATGATCCTCATTCGAGGACGAATGATCTTAACTGAGGGAGGATGTAAGGCCTAGTAAATTTTTTCTTAAAAATCCAGAATTTTGTGGTGTCGAGTGAGGTAGTCATTTGGATCATTTTTTATGTCACTTTTGCGGACCATTATGGGAACGCAGAACGATTTTGGGGGCCGCACTTTGATCGAATATCCACCCTCGAGATTTCATAAATGGTGGTTCTGCGGCACATTATGCGATGGCAGAACGAGTCTGCGGACCGCAGCCTGGCCGGAGACTGAAGCAGAAAATTCGGGTTCTTTAGGGCCATTTTGCTGCCCATTCTGCGGACTGCAGATCCGGTGTTGGGGCTCCTAATTTCTAATTTTTAAACCCTATCCTATGTCGTTAAAACACATACCTTAGACCATTGTAAGCCAATTTTCTTATATCTTTAGAGTGAGAAAGAGAGTCCTAGAGGGAGAAAGTGTTATTTATCAAAATTTTCTCTTCAATTATTGCTTAAACCTTGGAGATTATCAAGAGAGGAACCTAGGTATTCTTCCCAAGAGGTAAGATTCCATCATCCAAACTCCTAATCTCAAAATGTAACTAGAATGGGCCATCAGTAAGGTAATTCATGGGGTGCTTATCTTGCATGCATGTATTCTTAAAATATGTGGGGGAGGTAGCTAAGAATGGGTTGAGCAATGATATAATCTTTCATAAAAGGCCTTAAAACATTAATGCACACCTAGTGTATGATAATGTGCTCAAATGAGCTAGAATCATGATCATCGTTCTAATATTGGTTCAACCTATTATATTCCTAAAATAAGTTTCTATGAGTTCCTGAATATAGTAGGAATTAAGGAAGCTCTATTGAGGTATGTATGGCTAAAAACCCCTCTTCTTAGAATTGAACCCCTTGGTGTTCATGAAAACGATGTAAGTCCCAAATTGATCGTTGTAGAAATTACTATTCCGAAATGTACTTCCGTTGAAAGATATATGTACAATATATGTGTCCCAATGTTTTCATCATGTTATCCTATAATTTGAAGATGCGTTAAAATATGGAATATGTGCTACAAATGCCTAGACTTCAAGTCAAATTTGAATAAAGATTGTTATGTCAAATGGTGTGAAAAGACTCTATGTGCCTTAGTCTTTAATTTGCTCACGTGCATAATCAAGTCTTGAATGAAAAGCCTTGTTGGTGTTGACATGATAATAATGTGGAAATGTGGAAAAAAACTTGAATCATGAAATGCGGCCAAGTGCCAGGTATGATATGACCATTGTGGCCACTAGTGCCGATGAACTGAAAAACGTTAAAGAAGTATGAAAAAAGATGATTGATAGAAAATGGTAATGTGTCAGGCAAGGCGGCCTAGCCGATCGGTGATCGGACACCATGCCGCACACATGGTAGTAATTATGCTGGAAATTGAAACTAGAATTTGAGAATGAAATTGTGATTATGGTTAATGTCTCAAATAAGATGACCTAGCCGATCGGGTCGAGATCGGACTCCGCGAAAGAATGCGGTGGTATTGTGGATGATGGTGTATCAGTATTAATGATGTCCCAACCTAAAGCTATGGAAATTTACTTGAAAATTTATGTGATCCTTAATTTGATGTTATGGTGTTGCTTAAGGCTTTTATTTATTTTATGATTATTTTCTTCTTGTATTATTGTTCATTCTAATGAGATGGTGTTTATCTATATATACTAGTACCATTCAACGGTACTAACGTCCCTTTTGTCGGGGGCACTGCGTTCTTAATGGATGTAGGTGGTTCCACAGCAGGCAGTATTGATCGGCATTAGCAGTACATCCTCCACCCAGCAGTCTCAGTGAGCCCCATTTAATTTCGGGGTTGTGCATCTTTTGTCCCTTATGTATTGGACTTGAGGTATATCTCACGGACAACTCACGTGCTAATATCTCAATCCGCTCGGCATGATCACAGGCTCACATTCACAATCTGCCCGGCATGATCACAGGCTCACATTCACAACCCGCGCGGCATGGTCACAGGCTCACAATCACAATGCGCCCTCCGTGGTCACAGGCTCACAATCATAATCCGTCCGGTGTGGTCACAGGCTCACAATCACAATCTGCCCGGCATGGTCACAGGATCAATATCACAATCCCCCCAGCGTGGTCACATGCTGAATAGCAACATGAAAACAGATAATACAAGAACACATGGGCATGTTTAATAAATGTCAAGTTTCATACTCCTGAGCTAGTTCAAGTGCATGGTATGGTGAATGCTTGTGCGAGTGTACTAATGCAACCCAAGTCAACAAGTAATACCAAAGACATCGAGTAGCTCATCCAAGCAACATAACAATTCACGTAAGGTGTATGACATACACTAGGAAAAAAATACCATCAACCCAATACCACCAACAAAATGGTCCCAAGCCAGCACACGTCGTCACAGACATTGCCACCCTTATCTCTCTGATAGCTACCCCTATCAATCCGTCCTGACAATATCATTAGCCATCTTTATCTCTCTGATACCCACCCGTATCACTCTGTATAGTAGCACGCTTATCACTCCGCCCGAACAATAACACAATAGCCACCCCAATCACTCCGTACATTCAACAATAGTGAGATGCCACCCTTATGCCCCACATAATAAAAACTGTGAAATGCCACCCTTATACTCTGCATAACGACAACCAAACCACACAACAATTCATAAACGCTAACATCACAACAACATGACATTTTAACCCATACTACAAATGCTGATAGGCCACAACCTTTCCAAAGATCCAACGATATCAATATTTCCATAACAAATAGCCCACAACTCAAATGCCAATGTTTTATAAAACCTCATTAACAACAAAATGAACGGGAAAGTAACGCAAAAGGAACAACACCCCCTTTAAACACAACTTCAATTTAAATAGATTAATGACTTCGAGAACTTCAATTCCAATTAATTGTTTAAGGATAATCTCGATAGTGAAAGTATTTCATGAAATGGCAAGCTTCGGATTCTAGTGTATGAGTTAGGCTAGCAATGAAAGAGATGGCACGAACTAGTACTACGCCTAAATGCATGAAAATAACCTGGCACAAAAGGATATCACATAATAATAATTTCAACTAAGAGTAAATCCACAATAAAATAAATCATGTATTGCTAAAGGTGATAACAACTCCAAATAAATCATTTAAGAGCAAACTCGACAAGTAAAGAATGTGACATATAATGACAACTTCAAATAAAGCATGTGATAGTAGACACGATGACTAAAAGAAATAACATGTGCTAACAATTCCAAATAAGTACATGATAGAGGCCTAAGAGTCTAAATCGGTCAATTTCCATATATAAGCCTGAGTACGAACTCGTCACCTCGCATACACGGATGTGATATGCGATAGTCGACATGATGACTAAAAGAAATAACATGTGCTAACAATTCCAAATAAGTACATGATAGAGGCCTAAGAGTCTAAACCGGTCAATTTCCACATATAAGCCCGAGTACGTACTCGTCACTTCGCATACACGGATTTCACATGACACAAATAGCACAAACGACTCAATTCCAAGGGGGTAGTTCCCCCCCCCCCCCCTCCCCCCTCCCTACCCCCAAGAAGTTAGGCAAGATACTTACCTCAAAAAAGCTAAATTGATGCTCTAAAATGACCTTCTCGCGAGAAATAACCTCTGGATAACTCAAATCTAGCCAAAATAACTTAATATCATGATAAAAACTATAGGAAATAATTCCGGATAATAATAAAGCTTCGATCTTTAATGCAAAACTAAATAGTCAACCCCAAGGCACCTCGAAACCCGAAAAAATTCACAAAATCCGAACACTCATCTCGATACGAGTCCAACTATACCAAAATTATCCAATTCCGATATCAAATCGTCCTTCAAATCATCATTTTATATTTTTGAAAGTTTTCACCAAATTCTCATTTTTCTCCAACTCAAACAACTAATTTAATGATAAAAAAATATGGAATTATGAAATATAATCAAATCTGGGTAAAGAATACTTACCCCAATCCAAGTCGTAAAGAACCCCTCATAAATCGTCCAACCAAGGTCTACAACTCAAGATATGATAAAAATGGCAAACCCTCGAATTATAAACATTCTGCCAGAGATTCCTCTTTTGCGGACAAAGAAGCGCACCTGCTAGCCCGCATTTGCGAGCGATGGCTCACATCAGCGAAAAAAGCTTACCAGACAAAGATCTGCATCTGCAGAAAGGTAGTCGCACCAGCAAAAGTGCACAACAAACCGCATAAGCGGTAAAATCTCCTGAGCCTCCAACACACATCTGCGACTCACTCTCAGCAGGTGCGATGTCGCTTCTGCGGTTACATACTCGCAAAAGCAGAAAGCCTGACCACGCAAAAACATGCAGAAGTGGCTCGAAATTACGCAGATGTGAAACACCAGAAAGCGGACTTCTTCAACATGGAAGCAATCTGAAACTCATCTGAAACACACCCGGGGCCTCCGGGGCCCCGTCCGGACATACCAACAAGTTCCAAAATATAACGCGGACCTACTCGAGTCATCAAATCACATCTAACGACATAAAAATTACGAATCACACCCCAAATCGAACTTAATGAACTTATGAACTTTCAACTTCTACAACTCGTGCCGAATCATATCAAATCAACCAGAATGACGATAAATTTTGCTTTAAATTTTTAAATGACACAACGGAGCTATACCAATTCCCAGAATTGAAATCCGACCCGATGTTAACAAACTCAACTCCCGGTCAAACCTCTCAACCTTCTATTTTTTGCCAAAATGCATCAAATCAACATATGGACCTCCAAATCCAAATTCGGGCACACACCTAAGTCCAATATCACAATACGGAGCTATTGGAAACATCAAATACCATTCCGGAGTCATCTACACAAAAGTCAAACTCCGGTCAACTCTTTTCACTTAAGCTTCTAAAACAAGAATTGTTCTTTCAAATTAAATCCCGAATCCTGCGAAAACCAAACTTAACCATACACGTAAGTCATCTTTATCAGCATGGTTAGTCTAGTTGGGTTCGCCTACGTGGCTCGTTGGGTGCCCGGTCACAATCTAAATTCTAGATTTGGATTATGACCAAAGTTCTCATTACTTTTCAAAAATTTAAAATAATATACTTTTAGACCCTAAAGTTCTCTGTACGGCTCAAAAATTAGGATAGCATACTTTATTTTCATATCTTTTAAAAATTATGATAATATACTTTTAGACCCTAAACTATTTTACTTTATGTTGCTGCATCAAATTGTTTGAAGAATCTACAAGTTAGTATCTTACGTCTGGCACAAAATTCTAAGTCTGTTTGGGTTAGTTGATTAAAATTAAAGTATGTGATATATGTATCAAGAGTTGAAAATTACTTGAAGGTTTTAAAGTTGAATTTATAAATAAGTTGTTACGATGTTTGAATATAAGTGTTCAAATTGATAATAAGCAGTCAATTTATTCATTAACAAGGTGCCAATAAGCATTTTTTCAATTAAAATTACTAAAATATTCTTAAAGTTCTTTAAGAGGAATGTAAAACTAAAAGTTTTTTTACATGAAAAAAATCCAAATGACGAAATTGAAAGAGAGAGAAAGAGAGAGAGATAGGAATGTTGCTTTGAAAAGGATATTTGATGATTACAAAATATATTAGGAGTAAAATAATAAAAAATTTGATCAATCTAAAAGTGCTTATAAGTTTAAAGTAATAAGTCTGGGCATTTATAAGCAAAGTCTAGGGTTATTTATTTTATCATTTACGCACTTAGATACTTATTAAGTGTATAGATAAACTAAAAAGTGGCTATAAACTAATCAGCTAATATATGCTTACCCACACTCTCTTTGTAATTGTTAGGCCTCATATATTAATTCTCATAATAAAGAAAGTTCATACTGCCTCCTAATCTTTTGGGCAATCATGATGCTACTTTATTATTTGAGCCCAATTCATCTGCCAAACAGTAATGGCTTCTTAATGTAGAACAGCCACTAATACAATAGAGGAAGAGGAGTAATTTTGTTCCAAATAATAGATGAGTATTGTTTTTCATATAGTGAAGAATAGAGCATATCATCTCTTCGAGATTAAGTATACCTGTTATTGTTAAATGCAGAAAATTTATACATGATATCTCTTTTTCGCGAAAACAATAAAAAGAATCTCTAATATGATATTGTGAGCAAATGACTGTTCCGCTAAAAATGCAGAGACATATATCTTACAAATATCACATTAAGTAATATTTATTCGTGAAATATTCTTGCGCTATGTCATCATTATTACTTTTTGTAGTAGGTAAACTACTTTATCCTCAAACTACTAGTGCTCCAAGCTAGAGACCATCACAGCTTGACATATTTTTTTAACGATAAAAAACTGAAAGAAAGCTATATGAGAATGCTTAAATCATACACACACAATTCATTAACAAATATCAGCATCAACCAATGTTTTTTTTTTTTCACTCGAGAACTTGGTAAAGTGAATTTTGCGAAAGATCTTCTCACAAGTCACACTGGTAGAGGGCAGGAGCAATTATTGTCGCAGGAGTATATATGCATTCATAACAAAGCCAACCGTCTGAACAATCACTCTTTTTACGACAAGTTCTCCCGCATGTCATGAAATCATTGAGTGGCATTAATTTTTGTTTCACCGATAGCATATTGTGGGCCAAATTTCGCATAGCCATTGATTGCATCTTTTGAGAAGAAGACAGATTAACTGCATGACATGATCATAGCTAAGATTATATTAGTAATATTAGACTATACATGAGGAATATACATGAGTTTACATACTAACAATGTAAATTTTAATTTTTATTAGTATCTAAAAGATGATCACAACTAATCATCCATGATAAGTTGTTGAAAAAGTAGGTAAACTACTATAATACCGGTAGTGTAAAAAGAAACTATGTAAGCAATATATATAAATAAACTGGATAATACATATACAGTCTGCAAGTTTGCGCTCATATGAGTAAACTTAACTACATATATAGGTTCTTCATGTATTTAAAAATAAAAGTTACTCCATCTGTTCCAATTTATGTGAACTTATTTCCTTTTTGGTCCGTTCCAAAAAGAATGATCCCTTTCTAAATTTTGTAACAATTTAGCTTAAACTTACAATTCTACGCTTAATGAGAAGCTTTTATAATAATACAAATACTCTGGCCCCTTTTTGACTTGTTTAGGACCACAAATTCCAAAAATCTCCATTTTTTTTAAAACTCCGTGCCTAGTTAAACAGATTCACATAAATTGAACTGAGGGAATGCATATTTGAAAACTACATAAAAAAAAGTATTTCAACTTATAATAGTTAAAGCTTCAAAACTTTTAAAAAATATTTAAGATAGAATAATAAATAAATTTCAAAGAAGACAGAGAAAGAAAGATGACCAGTAATTGTCGTGACGAGAATAGTGAATACGAAAGCAAACTTTATCATAGCGCATTCCTTGCCCATCTCTACTCTTCTACTATTGATGGAGGATGTGAGTATGTTGGTGATTTTCTTGATAGGCAGACACCATATTTATAGGACAGCCTCATGTCAACATGTTCATTGGCATATACTACATCTGACGTATTTGGTGTTCCCTTGCTGATTGTTTATCTTATTTTGTTTGTAAATTTTATTTTAGCAGCCGACAATTAAGAATCTTCTATTGATTATGTGCTTTTTATAT
Source organism: Nicotiana attenuata (assembly GCF_001879085.1). Taxonomy (NCBI): domain Eukaryota; kingdom Viridiplantae; phylum Streptophyta; class Magnoliopsida; order Solanales; family Solanaceae; genus Nicotiana; species Nicotiana attenuata. The sequence goes on from NW_017674575.1 coordinate 40,961, forward strand.
TAGTGATTATGTAATAGGTTTAAAAAGTTGCAACTGATTTTTTCATTGAAATCGTTTAATTTGCCTCTGCATTTAAAAACGTTTAAATTTTTTTTGTATATGTTTTCAGTTTCAATCATTGTCCAGAAGGTACAATTATGATACATATTTTATGTTATTGCTTGTCGTAAATGTTGTCCTAGACTTGTAATGTCTATATCATTACGAAGTGCTATTTTGGCATCATCCGATCCACATAAGTCATGCTCTACAGGGTTGAAGAGCACTGTCAGCGGCAGGAGCTATAAGCAACTAACAAGGGACGATTGTAGCCAGCATCACTTAATGAGAGTAATTTAAGATGTTATTTGGCGAGTAAATAAAGATAACCAGATGCAACGATTGAAGCCATATGATGCAAGGCTTAGTAGCAGCAACACGAAATCCCTTGAAAAGACAGCCAGATGCATAAATTTCCGTACAATCATCCCTTCTGTTTTCTTTTTTTTTGTACAAACTTTCCTTCTATTTGTTTTTTTGATGGATAGTTTTTGTGAACCTTTTCGTCCATAAAGGTTTTGATAACTCAACCTTCTATTTTGAGTATTTACGTCTCATTTTATATATTCAGACTTTATACATGTTGATATTATATTTTGGGAGTATCTGGTATGGTGTTAGGATCAAAAAAAGTCAGGTGTCATGCGGAAGCTAGTAAAGCAACACTTGAACGACGATAAATCAGATAATAAAAGAGAAATATACAAAAAAGAGACACAAACATTTAACGTGGTTCGGTCAGCTGACTTACGTCCACGGCGGAGATGTGCAATCAACTATATAAAGGAGAGTACAAAAATATTGAGAGAACAACCTCACGAAGAGGCAAACACAAGTAAAACAATAACACTTGTCCTGTAAAGTTCTCCCTCTAAACACGACTCTCAAACCCCATATGGCTACATTGTGGATGCCTGAATAAGAAGGAAAGATCCTCAATTCATAGAAGTCCAAACATTTTCCTACAAGAAAAAGGACTAGCCAAATATAAAAGAACTATAATTTTCTTCTACAAAATAAGAAAATTAGGACAACACCTAACATATTTGGTTGGAAGCCGAGTGGCTCATAAAATTTCAACATATTTTGAACATGTTGGTGATTGTAGATCTTTTTCTACTATCTGGTGCACTGCAATCGTGTAGCCAGCAAATGATCGCACAGAAAGAATGTTTATTGTCCTTTGTGAGTGCGTAGGGTAACTGGGCGATCGGGACCCAGGGCATTTGTGTATACAGTCAAAACTATTTGTTCCCGATTTCGTAGGCTCGAAGGGTCGCGTCGAGAACGAGTTCAATACTGACCGGGCTCGAGCCCGATGGCAGAATACGAAACTCGAGGATAGAAGTGCTCCATGAACACTGGGGCCGAGTTTGACCAACCTCAAGATAATGCCGTTTTGGTTTTATAACAGAAAGCGCGAGATTCCCGCGGTGGTCCTGAGATCACGACGTAAATTCCGAAACGGATTTGTAGTAGGCGGTTAAACAACTGTATAATAAGATTCCCTACTATAATAATAATTGTACCTTATTTACGATTCCCCTACTATATAAAGGGACCCCAATCATTTGTAAGGGATCATCAATCATTGAGAAAAAAATATACATTTTCACTTTCTTGCTTACAGCTTGTCACACCTCCCTTTTACCGAAAGGGGATATAAGGGAGTTTTTCCAATTTAAGTGACATTAATCGATATGGGATTTTTTATTTAATTTCAGAGTCGCCACTTGGTATCGCGCCCCCTTTTATCCCTCTTTGCGTCGGGAGAACGGTTTATCACATTTTGGGTATAGGGCAACTCGTTCCTTTTGGGAACTGGGTTTTGCATTTGAAGAGTCGCCACCTAATGATTTATGGTGCATTAGGACACCTGCAAGGTTCACTTCTAAGCTTTCTTGATAACCAGAGATAGGGTAAGGGCTTGAAATTATCCTAAGGGGAAGGTGTTAGGCACCCCTCAGGATCCACTAGTGTGGTTCCCGGCCAGATGGTTCTTTGTGAATTTGGTGCAATTAACATGTAAAAAGATAAGGCTCAAATAAGAGGGGATTTTAATACGCAAATGTTTGAAAGTAAAGCAAAGTCTGAAAGAGCAATCATTAAAAGGCTGATTTTTGACAAGAAGTTATAATGCTTTAAAGGAAAAGGAAAGAGAGGGAGGGGGGGGGGGGTTCCTAGGTTTGTTTATAATATGGATCACATCAATGCTACACGTGGTATTAGCGCACCGGTCATCATATCCATATCTACCCTTCCCACCTCGTTAAGGTACTAAAACGTGGATTGGTCTCGCCCACTACTGCATGCTATTACCCTTCCTATTCCTATCAGTCCCGGAGGCACTTAGGACTACTATTCCTAAATGGGAGGGATATTAGGCTAACTTTGAGGTTTCAAAGGTGAGAAATCTAAGGCGACATACAAAACACATTGGACTGCACATTAAAGGGGAAGCATATAAAACACTGAAGGCTCATATATACCTCCTCAAACAAAGCAATCAAATAGCACGACTCAAACAACAATCAAGGTCTGAATCTAAAATACTAAGGCAGGGGAATCTTGAGTTGTTGAAGCAAACCAATTTATTACGTAACTCAGACAAGAAGTCCGAATCAGGCCTGCCTGCTGGTTGTAGCAATTACTGGTTAACAGAAATAGGCTCAATCTCATTTATTGTTATTACCTAAGGTTTGCCTAAGTGTTTAGGTGAGCTCTTATGAACATGGTATCTATTATTGATTCAGAGTGTAGCAAAGTAATAACAACTAAAAAGCGAACGGTTTGAGATCCTATAGGCATGTTTGCTTAACCGCGTTAAATAAGGAGATTAAGTTACCAAAGCTGGTTCAGAATAGACTGATTTAAAATTAGACTAGTTTCACATTCTGCAGACGATGGTGTCCACTATCGCTGATTTTAATCCCTATGGACATGATATCTAACATTACTAATTTAAAACCCTTATATATCTAGTTGAATGATTTTAACTCCTATAGGCAAGCTATCTAAATGCTGATTTTAACCCCTATAGGCATAATATCTAATATTGAAATGATTTCTACACATTATACTGATTTTAACATTACGAACATGAGATTTGCTTATAGCTGTTTAGATCCTAGAGCATGATATCTAAGTGGTAACAAACGTGCATAATTTTAAATAAAGTCCTATAGGCAGGTTATCTAGATGTGAAGTTGGACATGCAGAATTTGAAATAAATCCTATAGACATGGTGTCTAAATGCAGAATTGAACACGCAGGATTTAAAACCAGTCTTATAGGCATGCTTTCTAAATTGCAGAATTGAATCGCAAATCCTATAGGCATGTTTTCTACCCTTGAGCATGCATAATTACCCATCCCTTTTTCACTAACCAACCCCGAGTGTTTATTACAAATTATTACAAACTAGAAATAATGAATTATATCAGAACTAAAAAAAACAAAAGAAGTTACAACCAGAGGAAGTCTGATTCTTGACTTCCTCTCTGAGTTAGGGAATAAACCACCTCGAAATGCCATGTTCAAAGCCTTTCTTAGACTTGGGTGTGTCAGAGTTCCCTAAGGGTCTCAAGTGACCCCGGGCAGTGCTTACACCCAGGTTCACAGAACCAGATAGAGATGAGTGCAGTCTGGAAGGGCCAGCCCTTGTGTGTCAAAGTTTAAAGGGAGCTCATGAGTCTCAAGGCAAGGCTCACACAAGAGGGGCAGAACTTAAGTCTAAGAATATGGTGGAAGTGCATGAATAGAGATTTAAAAAAACTGAAGGGGGTAAAGGAGAGGGATAAAGGGTGATGGGAAAACAGTAGTAGTACAGCATAGAGTTAATAATTTTCATACACAGGGGTCAGGGGGATTGGGAATACATTGCAAAAAGCATATATCCTTAGGCAGGGATCAGTTTTGGGCATCCACCGCAGTAGATGGTGCTGGCATGCCTATAAACCAACCAGAACACACAACATGTAGAGGGGATAGGGAGGTTATTATCCCAGGGGATCAGGTTTGGGTCATGCACAGCAATGTCCAATGTTGTCATGCCCCAAACCAACCAAAGATATCAAACACATAGGGGATGGGGGTTTAGGATTCATAAACCATAATAAATGACTGACTGACTTCATAAGAGAGAATTAATTCAGAATAGAAAGGGGCAGATTACAGCCATAATAATGGGACTTGACTAAACACAAACAGGAAACAAACAAGGGTGAAGGAAATAGTAAAGAAACATGTTGTTGTTGATGCTGAAAATTAGTTAGAACATATCAATAAAGATGCAAATGCAGAGAAAAAGTAAGCAAGCTTCCCACAGCCTAGCCTTGGCTTTCAACCGGCTAGTTAAGGCAGAAATACATGTAGCAACAGAGAAAAGAGAGAGATTTTAGTGGAGTGTGTGTCTGAACTCAAGTATTTTTTTCCTTGTGTTCGTGTCCTTGAAAGAATTGGGGTGTAGCGTATTTATAGCTTTTGAAAACATATGAGAAGTAAGGTAATAAGTAAAGTTCCATGCAAATATGGAAACAATCAATAGTCGGAATCAATCAACCAAGTGATTCCCCTTTAATTGAGGAATCACTTGTTTAACGGGGCTAACATGTTCAAAAGGAAGGAAAGAAAATCAGTTTGTAGGTAGACCGATTATTACCATAAAAAGAAGTAGTAAAACATTAAGTAAGCAATCGAGTCCAAGTACAGAGATACACATGTTTTGGGAAAAAGATTCAGCAAGGCAATAATAAGGAAAGGGATCAATTACTTTAACAGGCGAGTGAAATTAGAGTTCACAAAAGAGAAGTTTTAAAATAAGTCCAAGATTGAGAATCAATCAAAGAAGGAACCTCAGCATATAAATAGAGTGCACAAACAATAGACATACGAGGCCAAACTCTTGCCAAAAGAAATAGCATGCAATAGTAGCGCAAAGTCAGTAGATAGCAATCATTCGAAGCATGATAGTCAAGTAGGTCAAGCCACATTGAATCAGTAGTAAAGAAAAATAGAGTATCAGAAGCATGCAAAGGGTCTCACAGTAACAGATGAGAAAACCCTTCTAAAAGTTAGGGTTTCCAAGCAAAGTCGAGTTTCAAAGATAGTAGAACCCAGAATCAGAGGAATCACATAAAGAAAAGAGATGCTGAAACAAAGGAACTTCAAATCAAGTCAGGTAATCAAACGAGCAATTTCAAACCCAAAGACATAGGTTTTTCTTTAACAGTAGCAAGCTTAACAACAAATAAATCGAACAAATACTAGCAAACAGTTTTAGAAACTCGAATGAACCCAAAGAAATTAGGGTTTTCAACATCAATCGAGTTCGAAGATGGTAAACAGGTAAATCAAACAAATACTTAGCAAATAGTATCAAAAACTCGAATGAAACCAAAAGAAATAGGGTTTTTAACATGCCAAACTCAAATAGGAGAACGACAGAGCAAAACATAATAAAATCAGAAACACGTTAAGATCAGAGAATATGTTTCAAATAATTTAGAAGAAAACCCTAATCGGAGAAGATGAAGAGTCTTTTTTGAAAGCAAAATTAAAGAAGCTTCGAAAATGCGTTTAAAAACTCATAGCAAGCATGGATCTAAGGTAAACCTGAAAGAAGTTGAAAAGGTCTAAGAGATTAGGGTTTCAGAAGAACCCAGAAAAGGTGAGAGAGGCTTCGAAAGTTACCGATCTAAACAGGAGAGTCAAAGGTCTAACTCGAATGGCCATGGTTGGTCGGAAAAGGTCAGAGATGACCGGAGAAAGGTCATCAAGCAAAGACTGGACCAAGCCCCTTCAGAGTCTGGTCATGAGACTACAAAACTAAACACGTAGAAGCCATGGAAGGCTGGTACAGGTCTCCGATGACCTCGAAAAGCCATGGATTAGGGTGGATTAGGGTGGCGACGACTAGGGTTTGGGGTTGTTGTAGAGAGGATTTGGGAGAGCAGTAGAGCTCAAGGGCGACGGATTGTGAATAATGAATTAGGTTTGGGGGGTCTTTTGGGTTTGATTAGGAAAGGGCAGCCAGTGGCCGTTGATCTAAATGATCAACGGCTGAGATTTAAAGGGTTAGGTGGGTATCCGAGTATGGGTCAGTTTAACTAGGTTGGGGTCGGGTATGGGTAGGAATTGGGTCGGGGTAAATTGGGTTTAAATTTGGGTAGAATTTAGGCCATAATTGAAATAAAATCTGGCTAGATTTTAAATAGCCATTTTCCCCATTTGATTTATAAAAATAATAAAATAATTTATGGAAATAAATTAAAGGTACTAAAATGATTTATAACACATAATTAACTATTTAAAAATACCAGACTTAATTTTATGAATATAAAACACAATTAAATCTAAAAAGGGGCTAATATTACAATTATATGCACTTTAGTTTAAAAATACTAACTGAATTTGTAAAAAATATGCAAAAATTATCTTAGCCATATCTTAGCATAAATATAAAATTTCAATAGATGAATTACCAAGAAATAATTTAGAAATAATTATTGGATTTTTATGGATAAAATAGGGGGATAAATTGATTTCAAAATCTTTTAAAATTAAGGAAAAATAAGGAAATACTTGGATATACTTATATATGCATATATATACCATTTTGAGGGTACTTTGCATATAAAATATATGTAGGGAAAAACTGGGTATCAACAGCTACCCCTCTTTACCCGGGAAGGATGAAAGAGTTGTCGGGTAAAGATATGATGGCAAAATTTTGACCGAACGAAATGGTTTGAAGAATATAGGCCGCGCCCTAGCTTCTGAGCTTCCTACATATCCATGGACTTACAGGAAGCAGGCCATATGTAGTTCAGGATCTGTCGGCGAAGTATGCCTACAGGTACTTTCCAAGAAGGGACGCAATGTTTCGGTCAGGGCATGAAAGGCTTACGGGAATAGTTAGGTCTGATGTGGCTGCGGGCACTGGAGCGGAAATGCTCCTGCCAGGACGGCTGTTGCTTGCCATTTTACCTATAAATAAACAATACAAGCATATATTGTGCGTAAACTTAGACATGATGCAAATTCCCGTCGGACCATGGATGTTGTCTTCGAACGGTTATGATGACGTCTTTAGACCATGATGTCCTAGGCCATGAAGCATGTAATAAAGGATTCGCAGGCCATGAAATGATGCTCTCGGGCTATGAAGATGGTGCCTCCGAACCATGGTGCCTTTGAATAATGATATGCAAAAGATTGAAAGGGATCCTTAGGCCATGACATGGCGTTCTTGGGCTATGAGGATGGTGCCTCCGAACCATGGTGCCTTTGAATAATGATATGCAAAAGATTGAAAGGGATCCTTAGGCCATGACATGGCGTTCTTGGGCTATGAGGATGGTGCCTCCGAACGATGACACCTTTGGATAAGTTGGCGATATTTCAGGACATGAAGGATACAGTAGCATGCGGCAATCTTTCAGCCGTGCAATGTAGCGATCTTTCAGCCGTGCGAATGTGGCGATCTTTCAGCCGTGCAATGTGGCAATTTTCAGCCGTGTAATGCGGCGATCTTTCAGCCGTGCAATGCGGAGATCTTTCAGTCGTGCAATGTGGCGATCTTTTAGCCGTGCACTACGGTTATCTTTAAGTCGTGCAATGTGGCGATCTTTCATCCGTGCAATGTGGATGGAGACAGCATTTGGTCTCGGAGGGCAAAATGGTAGCCTTATGCAATGCAGATGCAGATAGAGGTAGAGATTAACCTCGAAAGGCAGAATAGTAGCATTATGCAAGTTGGAAGGCAGAATGGTAGCCTTATGCAATGCAGATGCAGATAGAGGTAGAGCTTAACCTCGGAAGGTAGAATAGTAGCCTTATGCAAGTTGGAAGGCACAATGGTAGTCTTATGCAAGTTGGAAGGCAGAATGGTAGCCTTATGCAAGTTGGTAAGGCAGAATGGTAGCCTTATGTAATGCAGATGCAGATAGAGGTAGAGCTTATCCTCGGAAGGCGGAACAGTAGCCTTATGCAAGTTGGAAGGCAGAATGGTAGCCTTATGCAAGTTGGAAGGCAGAATGGTAGCGTTATGCAATGCAAATGCAGATAGAGGTAGAGCTTAGCCTCGGAAGGCAGAATGATAGCCTTATGCAAGAAATAAAATAGCAAATGGCAGTAGAGTTTCTTAGCAGATAGCAAATTGCGGCGTGGTGATTATTGGGGGCATTGTGACGTGCGGAACACTGTGGGTGCGTGCTGATAGTAAAGATCGGTAAGTGCGATGGTTCGGAGAATAGTATTCTTGAACAATGTTTTGATCTGTGGGCGTACAGTGTGTTCAATGATTTCCTAATCCTGGTGCGTGCATCCAAACAAAAGTCGTGAGTTTTGTAAAGGGGAAGGTTTGTTCGCATCCCCCAGGCTTTGCTTGATCTGCTTGGCTTTGATCTGGTGATACTGTCGGTATCATTGGGGTAGCATTGCTGAACAAAGCAGTTTCTATGATGAACATGCGTGATTTTGTCAAAGTATAAAACAGATGCATAATTAAAAATAGTTTTTAGATGAACCGACGACTGTGACGCGGTTCGAGACATTGCAACCTCTCTTGCTACGGAATTTTGAGTGTTCTCAAAATTCTGCCCCAGTTTGATGGGTTGACATTTCTGACTGTTGCTCGTGCGACGATTGGCTGAAATTACTTTGGAATTTTGAGGGTCATCCTCAAAATTCTGCCCCAGTTTCCAATTTCGGGGGAAATGAAAAATTTTATTGAATTGTGACCGAACTCATAGGGCTGCCTACGTATCCCCTCTTAGACGGGAATCAGGTCAGGCGTAGTTCAATTTACATCATATAGGGAAGACATGAAGATTACACATAGTAATGCTTGACTGCATCTGAATTAATCAGCTTTAGCCAAATCTCTCCATCCATTTCTGCAAGTGTGAGGGCTCCTCCTGTCAAAACCCGGTGAACCACGTAAGGACCCTGCCAATTGGGAGAGAACTTCCCTTTGGCCTCGTCTTGATGCGAAAAAATTTTCTTTAATACCAGCTGCCCTGGAGTGAACTGTCTGGGCTTGACTCTCTTGTTGAAGGCTCTGGACATTCTGTTATGATAAAGTTGGCCATGACACACTGTGTTCATTCTTTTCCCATCTATAAGAGCTAGCTGCTCGTAACGACTCTTCACCCATTCTGCATCGTCGAGCTCAGCTTCCTGTATGATCCTTAAGGAGGGAATTTCTACTTCGGCGGGAATGACGACTTCTGTACCATAAACCAGCATATAGGGGGTTGCCCCAGTTGATGTGCGGACTGTGGTGCGATACCCTAATAGAGCAAATGATAACTTCTCGTGCCACTGTTTATGCTTCTCTATCATTTTCCTCAATTTTTCTTGATATTCTTATTGGCGGCTTCTACAACTCCGTTCATTTTAGGCCTGTAGGCTATGGAATTCTTGTGTCTGATCTTGAAGGTTGCACACATAGCTTTCATCAAGTCCCTGCTGAGGTTGGAGCCATTATCAGTAATAATTGACTCTGGAATCCCGAATCGGCAAACAATGCGATCGTGGACAAAGTCTGCCATGACTTTCTTAGTCACTGCTCTGTAAGATGCTGCTTCGACCCACTTGGTGAAATAGTCGATTGCTACTAGGATGAACCTGTGTCCGTTGGAAGCGGCAGGCTCGATTGGTCCAATAACATCCATTCCCCAAGCGGCGAACGGCCATGGTGAGCTTGTTGTGTTAAGCTCGCTCGAATGTACCTTTATCATGTCTGCATGTATCTGACATCGAGGGCATTTCCGGACATACTGGATGCAGTCTGTTTCCATGGTCATCCAAAAGTAACCAGCCCGGAGTATCTTCTTTGCTAAGACAAAACCGTTCATATGTGAACCACTGGTCCCAGCATGAATTTCCTCTAGCAGCTTGGATGCTTCCTTTGCGTCGACACTCCTCAGTAGTCCCAAATAAGGAGTCCTCCTATACAGGATTCCTCCGCTGTGAAAGAATTTGTTGGACAATCTCCGAAGCATGCGTTTCTGAGTATGATTGGCAAGCTCCGGGTACTCTCCTTTTGCCAAATATTCCTTGATATCATGAAACCAAGGCTTTCCGTCTGCTTCCTCTTCAACATGGGCACAGTAAGCTGGCTGATTATGAATTTTCACTGGAATAGGATCAATGAAATTCTTATCCGGATGCTGTATCATAGATGACAGGGTTGCCAATGCATCGGCGAACTCATTCTGGACTCTGGGGACATGCTGGAACTCCGTCTTTGTGAACCTCTTTCTCGATTCCTGTACATGATGCAGATATGAGAGTATCTTGGAGTTTGGTTGCCCATTCTTCATGCACCTGATGTATGAGTAAATCTGAATCTCCAATCACTAGCAACTCTTGAACGTTCATGTCAATGGCTATCTTGAGCCCTAAGATGCAGGCTTCGTACTCGGCCATATTGTTGGTGCAGGGGAACCTGAGTTTGGCAGACACCGGATAATGCTGACCGGTTTCTGACACCAAGACTGCTCCTATGCCAACTCCTTTGAAGTTTGCTGCTCCATCGAAGAACATTCTCCAACCATCGTAGGATTCTGCAATGTCTTCTCCTATGAATGATACCTCTTCATCAGAAAAATATGTTTTCAAAGGTTCATATTCTCCATCCATGGGGTTTTCAGCAAGGTGGTCTGCCAGTGCTTGTCCTTTGATCGCCTTCTGGGTTACGTAACAATATCAAATTCACTCAGCAGGATTTGCCACTTGGCTAGCTTACCAGTGGGCATGGGCTTCTGAAAGATGTACTTTAAAATATCCATCCTTGATATGAGATATGTGGTATAGGCACAAAAGTAATGTCTCAGCTTCTGAGCTACCCAAATCAAAGCACAGCAGGTGCATTTCAAAAGAGAATATCGGGCTTCGTATGGAGTGAACTTCTTGCTGGGATAGTAAATGGCTTGTTCCTTTCTCCCTGTTTCACCATGCTGCCCCAAAACGCAATCGAAGGCTCCATCTAGTACTGCGATGTAGAGTAACAGGCGTCTACTTGGCTCGAGCAGGACCAAGACTGTGGTGTTGACAGGTATTCCTTGATTCTGTCGAAGGCCTTTTGGCAGTCATCGGTCCATTTGGTAGCGGCGTCCTTCTTCAACATCTTAAAGATTGGCTCACAGATAACTGTAGACTGTGCTATGAACCGGCTGATTTAGTTAAGTCTTACCAAGAAACTCATTACATCCTTCTTGTTCTTTGGCGGCGATAGTTCTTGAATGGCTTTGACCTTTGATGGATCCAGTTCTATTCCTCGACGATTCACAATGAACCCAAGCAATTTTCCGATTGGAACCCTTAATGCACACTTTGCGGGATTCAGTTTCAAGTTGTACCTTCGCAATCGATTGAAGAACTTCCTCAAATCGTCCATGTGATCAATGGACTTCTTGGACTTGATGATAACATTATCCACATATACCTCAATTTCTTTGTGGCCCTCATGTAGGTGGCCCCTGCATTCTTGAGGCCGAACGACATCATTTTGTAACAATACATTTCCCACGGTGTAATGAAAGTCGTTTTCTCAGCATCTTCCTTATCCATCCAGATCTGATGATAACAGGCGAAGCAATCAACGAATGACTGTAACTCGTGCTTGGTGCAATTATCGATCAAGATGTGTATATTTGGCAAGGGGAAGTCGTCTTTCGAACTGGCCTGGTTGAGATCCCGATAGTCGACACAGACTCTTACCTTCCCGTCCTTCTTTCGTACTGGTACAATGTTGGCTAACCATGTCGGATATTCTACTACCCTGAGAACCTTAGCTTTGACTTGCTTAGTGACTTCTTCTTTGATTTTCAAACTCATATCTGGCTTGAACTTTTTGAGCTTATGCTTTACCGGCGGGCCTTTCAAGTCAGTTGGCAGTTTATGGGCCACAATAGATGTACTTAGACCAGTCATGTCATCATATGACCAGGAGAATATGTCCTTGTATTCCTTTAGAAATTCTGTGTATTCCTTCTTTTCTGACGGCGACAAGTGAACGCTGATTCGTGTTTCCTTGACATTCTCTGCATCTCCCAAGTTAACAATTTCTGTTTCGTCTAGGTTGGACTTAGGTCTGTTCTCAAAGTTCTCAACTTCTTTAACGATCTCCTCTGGTATGTCATCTTCCTCTGACTCAATGTCTGTTTGTTGCGTTGTCTCATTGCATGTCACAGTCATTGGTTCATCAAGATAAGTAATAGTAATGTTGTATAAGTAAAGTAATGAGAGAAAAATAATGATGAGTGTTGATTCATAAGAAAAAATCAAAATGGGCTGTGTCGGGTTGGATTTTCCGTATTTTTATTGTTATTCCGCTATTCTGTGTTTGTAAATCATGTTTTAGACTATTATGTGTTGGTTAACTGTTTTAAAAGATGAATTGGGTTGAACTGGCTGGCCTTGTCTTCACGAGAGGCACCATCACGATCGGGTTCGGGGTTAGGGTCATGACAGTAATATTTTTTATTCTTATAGCGTTCCTCAAGTTGTTTTGAATATTAGCATTTCTGTTAGTCCAAATTTCCCATATGATGAAAGGGAGGATATAATTCCATTCAAGAAGGTTGTGGCTCACAGAGAAATTTCGATTTTTTAATTGTGCAAGCCAGTGCCCCCTAGTGGGATCATAAAAGGTTACCCCTCATATTGTCCCAAAATATTTTGTTTATTTTGCAAGTGAGAAAAATTTGAGTGATGGTTTTTTCCTCTTTCATATAACATATAGGACATATAGGGTGGATGTTGATTCCAATGCGGGCCAGGTACTTCCTACAAGGTAACCTATTTTGGAGACATTGCCATAAAAAGAATTTTATCTTATTTGGGCATCATGACCAAATCCAATCATAGTCCAACTGGTTTTCAACCATTGGTTCAATGAGGTTATAACAACTTTTGCTAGTAAAAGTTCTTCTGGAAGAAAGAGACCATATAGCAATATCATTTAAGGGACCCTTTGTACGAATTTTAACCTTAAGGATATTTTGTTGAATTTCAGAAGGAACATGTATTGATAGCTTTATAAGATCCCATTTGCTATTGGTATAGATATCTTTGATTTTAAGATTGAGAGTTTCTGGCCTAATGGGACCATCAATTAAACTTCTTAGGTTTGTGGAGTTTGGGATCCATATTGTATCCCAAATGTTTAGGTTTGAGTTTAGGTGATGAGACCATGTGATACCTTTATTGCACAACTCCTATCCCTTTATGATCGCCTTCCAGATGAAGGAATGGTTTATTTTAGAGTAACTCCCTCCATACTTGGTAATAATCAGCCTTTCCCATGGAGAGGTTGCTTGAGTAAGAAGCCTCCAAATTAGACTAGCTAGGTTAATCAAATTTTTTGTATTTGCACTATGGATGCCCAGACCCCCTGAAGTCTTCAGTTGACAGACTTTTCTCCATTTTACTAGGTGTAGTTTTCTTTTATTCTCATTGGTACCCCAAATAAAGTCCCTCTGAATTTTGTCAATAACTTTTATGGTCTTTTTTGGCAGAATAGTATATTGCATGTAGTAGTTAGGAATAGAGTTGAGGAACGATTGAGCCAGAGTGGTTCTACCGGCTATATTAATGAATCTCACCTTCCAAGAGGCAAGTCTGGACCTCATTTTATCAATTATAAACTGGTAATCAGTTGGCTTTGAATTTTTATTAATAATTGGAAAACCTAAGTAACTACCAAAGTTATCACTTCTCTTAATGCCTAATGTATTGATTATATTCTTTGTGATGGCAGGGTTACAGTTTTGGGAGAAAAGAATTTTTGACTTGGAGTGGTTTATGTTTTGGCCGGACAGTGAGCAAAATAGATCTAGACCTGTTTTGATGGCACCTCATGATTTTTCGTTTGCTTTAGCCATTAGTGTTAGATCATCTCGCAAAAAATAAATGGGAGAAGCTAGGGCTTTTTCTACCTATGGTGATTGGATCCCACTTGCAAATATCAACCTGGTTTTCAATATACCTAGATAGCAACTCTAGACAAAGGATGAAAATGTAGGGTGATATCAACCTGGTTTTCAAGATATACCTTGAATGGAATTATATCCTCCCTTTCATCATATGGGAAATTTGGACTAACAGAAATGCTAATATTCAAAACAACTTGAGGAACGCTGTAAGAATAAAAAATATTACTGTCACGACCCTAACCCCGGACCCGGTCGTAATGGCGCCTCTCGTGAAGACAAGGCCAGCCAGTTCAACCCAATTCATCTTTTAAAACAGTTAACCAACACATAATAGTCTAAAACATGATTTACTAACACTGAATAGCGGAAATAACAATAAAAATACGGAAAATCCAACCCGACACAGCCCTAATCGGGGTGTCACAAGTCACGAGACACCGTGTCTCTAAGGACACACTCACTAGTCACCGTGTCTCTAAGGACACACAAATGGGGATCATCATACTGCCGATCTCGGATACGCTCCAATAATGAAGAATGAGCGACTGTTCAAGCTAACACACGGCTGGGCTCAAAAACATCCAACCTCACGAACTGATTGGCCAAAGCCTGAACATCCAAAGCAAGCGGTCTTTCACCGACCGGAATATAAGCAAGATTGCCCATACTGGCTGACTTCCTACTTAAAACATCGGCCACCACATTGGCCTTTCCCGGATGTTATAAGATGGTGATATCATAGTCTTTCAACAACTCCAACCACCTCCTCTGCCTCAAATTCAACTCATTTTGCTTGAACAAATACTGCAGACTCTTGTGATCCAAGAACACCTCACATGCCACGCCATACAGATAATGCCTCCAAATCTTCAACGCGTGGACAATGGCTGCTAACTCCAAGTCATGAACCGGATAGTTCTTCTCATGAATCTTCAACTGTCGCAAAGCATAGGCAATGACCTTTCCATCCTGCATCAACACTGCACCAAGTCTAATACGAGATGCATCACAATAAACTGTATAAGGCCCTAAACTTGTGGGCAAAATCAACACCGATGCCGTAGTCAGAGCTGTCTTGAGCTTCTGAAAGCTCGCCTCACACTCATCCGACCATCTGAACTGGCACCCTTCTGGGTCAACCTGGTCGGGGCTGCGATAGATGAAAACCCCTCTACAAACCGACGATAGTAGCCTGCCAAATCCAAGAAACTCCGGATCTCTGTAGCTGATGCTGGTCTAGGCCAGTTCTTGACTGCCTCAATCTTCTTCGGATCAACCTGAATACCCTCTGCTGACACAACATGACCCAGGAATGCAACTGAACCCGATAAGAACTCACACTTCGAAAACTTGGCGTACAACTGACTATCCCTCAAGGTCTGAAGAACCACTCCAAGATGTTGCTCGTGCTCCTCCCGGCTGCGGGAATAGATCAAAATATCATCAATGAAGACTATCATGAACGAATCCAAGTAAGGTTTGAACATTCGGTTCATCAAATCCATAAAAGCTGCTGGGGCATTTGTCAACCCGTATGACATCACCAAGAACTCATAATGCCCGTACGGAGTGCGGAATCCTCAACTGATGGTAGCCAAATCACAAGTCAATTTTTGAACATACCTTGGCACCCTGAAGCTGATCGAACAAATCATCAATCCTCGGCAGTGGATATTCTTGATTGTAACCTTGTTCAATTGTCGGTAATCTATACACATTCGCATCGATCCATCCTTCTTCTTAACAAACAACACCGGCGCACCCCAAGGCGAAACACTGGGCCTAATGAAACCCTTTTCAAGCAGGTCTTGCAACAACTCCTTTAACTCTATCAACTCAGGCGGGGCCATACGATACAGTTGGATAGAAATGGGCTGAGTGCCCGGAGCCAAGTCAATGCAAAAGTCAATGTCCCTATCGGGTGGCATACCCGGCATGTCTGAAGGAAAAACCTCTGGAAACTCACGAACAACGGGCATAGAATCAATAGAAGGAACCTCGGCACTAGAATCACGAACATAGGCCAAATAGGCCAAACACCCCTTCTCGACCATACGACGAGCCTTTACATAGGAGATAACACTACGGGTGGAATGACCAGGAGTCCCTCTCCACTCTAAGAGAGGTAAACCCGGTAAGGCTAAGGTCACAGTCTTGGCATGATAGTCCAAGCTAGCGTGATAAGGTGATAACCAGTCCATCCCCAATATAACATCGAAATCAACCATGTCTAGAAGAAGCAAAACTGCACGAGTCTCAAGACCTCTAATCACAACTATACATGAACGATGGACTTGATCTACTACAATGGAATCACCTACCGGTGTAGACACATAAACAGCGACACTCAAAGAATCACTAGGCATGACCAGGTACGTTGCAAAATAAGATGACACATACGAGTTTGTAGACCCTGGATCAAATAACACTAAAGCATCTCTATCACAAACCAGAACGGTACCTGTAATAACTGCATCAGAAGCCTCAGCCTCGGGCCTAGCTGGAAGAGCATAACATCAAGGCTGGGCCCCACCACCCTGAACCACATCTCTGGGACGGTCTGCCGCTGGCTGTCCCCCACCTCTAGCGGTTTGAGCTCCACCTATAGGACCTCTACCTCCACCTCTAGCACCTCTACCCCACCCTCTAGCTGGCTAGACGAGCTGTGGAACACTCGGTGCCTGAACCATGGCACGGGAACCCTGATGCTGAGAGCTACTCGGTGCTCGAGGGCAAAACCTAGCAATGTGACCCACATCACCAAAAGTGTAGCAAGCCCTTGTCTGCTGAGACTACTGACCCTGAAGACCTGGATGACCACCCCGAAAACTATGAAGCGGCGGTGCGCTGATAGGAGCTGGTGGTGCACTGAAGGACTGCTGATCAGAATGCTGCATCTGAGGACCACGACCACCTGAAGCACCGTGAGAAACCTGGAGTGCCGACTGAAAGGGCCTAGGAGGATGGCCTCTACCATACGAATCTCTACCTCCATACGAGGTACCACTGAATCTGCCCGAATGACGAGGCCTCTTGTCCGACCTATAACCACCCCCTTTGACCGCCTCCTGGAAAGATATCTCACTCCCAATCTCTCTAGCCATCTGAAGGCGAATCAGCTAAACAAGTCCATCAATGAACCTCCTCACCCTTTCTCTATCGGTGGGAAGTATGATAAGAGAATGATGAGCCAAATCGATGAATCTGGTCTCATACTGGGTGACACTCATGGAACCCTGCTGGAGACGCTCAAACTGCCTGTGATAGGCCTCTCTCTGAGTGATAGGGAGAAACGTCTCCAGAAATAGCTGCGTGAACTGCTCCCAAGTCAAGGCTGGTGATCCGGCTGGTCTAGCCAAGCAATAATCTCTCTACCAAGTCTTGGCGGATCCAGACTAGCGAAAGTTAGCAAAATCGACCCATTGGTCTTAACTATCCCCATGTTCCTAAGAACCTCATGACAGCTGTCTAGATAATCCTGGGGATCCTCAGTAGATGCACCGCTAAAAGTAGTAGTGAAGAGCTTGGTGAACCTGTCCAACCTCCACAAAGCATCCGCAGACATAGCTGCTCCATCACCGGCCTGGGCTACCACACCCGGCTGAGCTGCTCCAACTAGTTGAACTGCTGGAGTCTGAAACTGGGGAGCTACTTGCGGGGGAGTGCGAGTAGCAGGAGTCTGGGCTCTCCTCTAGCCTTAATCACCTAGAACTGGTGTCACAGTACCACAGACGATCTACGAGTGCTAAATATAAAGTCTGAAAACAAAAGATACACTGTTTCTGCAACAAAGAAATGAAAAAGGATAGAGGAGGCGCCAGGGCCTGTGGATGCCTGCAGGTCTACCTTGGATCTCCACATGGACTGAAGGTAGTCACTCAACCTACGGTCCAAAATCAATAGCACTGGGATCTGCACAAAAGAGTGCAGAGTGTAGTATCAGCACAACCGACCCCATGTGCTGGTAAGTCATGATAATCACAATATAAGACCCACGGGCATGCTAGACACCAACGTATAGATACTCGTCACCATGCCTATACGTCGTACTCAACATTTACCACATAGCAAATAGGACTCGACTCCTAATCCCTCAAGCTAAGGTTAGACCAAACACTTACTCCGATGCCACAAACACAATTCACGCTTCTATTATCGCTTTACCCCTCTATTCCACCACCAATCCGTTCGTTCTAGTCACAATTTACTTAATTACATCAATAAACGCTAAATGAATCAATTCGAATGCATGAAAATGAATTTCCCAAATTTTTACCCAAAAAGTCAAAAATCGCCCCCGGGCCCACATGGTTAAAACCCGAGGTTCGAACCAAAACCCGATCACCCATTCCCCCACAAACTCAAATATATAATTTGTTTTGGAATCGAACCTCAAATCGAGGTCCAAATCCCCTAACTTTGAAAAATCTAGGTTCTACCCAAAACACCCAATTTCCCCCATGAAAATCATTGATTTGAAGTTGAAATCATGTTAAAAGATGTTAAGAATTGAAGAAAGTTAGATAAAAATGACTTACAATTGATTTGGAGAAGAAGAAATCCTTGAAAAATCGCCTAAGTGTGTTTATGTTTGAGAGAATGTGAAAAATGGGTTTTAAAGCCGTCAAAGTATAAAAGTTGCAGGTCTCTGATATGGGAAATGCGAACAGGGGTTCGCAATTGCGAACCCTTCAGAAATGCTGGACTTTCGCATTTGCGAAAGAAATGTCGCATTTGCGACTTCCGCATTTGCGACACATTGGTCGCATTAGCGATCACTGGCCAAGCTGGGAAGCTTCGCATTTGTGAAGGAATCCTCGCATTTGCGAGGATCGGAATTGCGGAACATAACTCGCATTTGCGAGATAAGGCAGGCCTGGGCTGGTTCGCATTTGCGACCATGCCCTCGCATTTGCGACAGTCGCATTTGCGAGATTGCGAAGCCTGCAGGCCTGATCACACCAGCAAAAATCCTGCAATTTTCTAAGTTCAAAATGCACCCTGTGGCCTATCCAAAACTCACCCGAGCCCTCGGGGCTCCAAACCAAATATGCACACAACCTCAAAAACATCCTAAGAACTTAGTCGTGCACTCAAATCACCAGAATAACATCATGAACATGGAATTAAACCTCAAGATCAATGAAATTTCTCAAAACTTCTTTAAACATCAAATTTTCATTTAATGTCCGAATCACGTCAAACGGATTCCGTTTCTTACCAAACTTCACAGAATTATCTTATGTCATACATATGACATGTACCATGCGCCGGAACCAAAATACGGGCCCGATACCACCATGTTCTAATCAAAATTCATTTCCAAATCCTTTAAACAATTTCAGAAAATAATTTTCTTTAAAAATTTATTTCTCGGCTTGGGACCTCGGAATTCGATTCTGGGCATACACCCAAGTCCCATATTTTTCTACGGACCCTCCGGGACCGTCAAATCATAGGTCCGGGTCCGTTTACCCAAAACGTTGACCGAAGTCAAATTAATTCATTTTATAGTCAAAATTTATCAATTTTTCACAGATTTTCACACATTGGCTTTCCGGCTACGCGCCCGGACTATGCATGCAAATCGAGGTGATGCTAAAAGAGGTTTTTAAGGCTTCAGAACGTAGAATTTCCTTTTAAAACAAGGGATGACCTTTTGGGTCATCACAGGATAATGCTGTAATAATTCAAGAATTAATTGCTAACCTAAGAAAAATCAAAGGCAGGCATGGCCAAATGATATTAATAATAGACTTGGAAAAAGCTTTTGACCATATAGAATGGTCCTTTGTGTATCGTGCCCTTAAGTTTCTCAATTTTCTACCAAAATTCTCTAACCTACTTCTCAGTTGTATCTCATCAAGATCTATTGCAATACTAGTTAATGGTTCTACCACTACTTTTTTTGAACCTAGCAGAGGAATTAGACAAGGTGATCCTCTATCACCCAACATTTTTATCCTTTGTCTAGAGTTGCTATCTATGTATATAAAAAACCAGGTTGATATTTGCAAGTGGGATCCAATCACCACAGGAAAAAGAAGCCCTAGCTTCTCCCATTTATTTTTTGCGAGATTATCTAACACTAATGGCTAAGGCAAACGAAAAATCATGTCGTGCCATCAAAACAGGTCTAGATCTATTTTGCTCGCTGTCCGGCCAAAACATAAACCACTCCAAGTCAAAAATTCTTTTCTCCCAAAACTGTAACCCTGCCATCACAAAGAATATAATCAATACATTAGGTATTAAGAGAAGTGATAACTTTGGTACTTACTTAGGTTTTCCAATTATTAATAAAAATTCAAAGCCAACTGATTACCAGTCTATAATTGATAAAATGAGGTCCAGACTTGCCTCTTGGAAGGTGAGATTCATTAATATAGCCGGTAGAACCACTCTGGCTCAATCGTGCCTTAACTCTATTCCTAACTACTACATGCAATATACTATTCTACCAAAAAAGACCATAAAAGTTATTGACAAAATTCGAAGGGACTTTATTTGGGGTACCAATGAGAATAAAAGAAAACTACACCTAGTAAAATGGACAAAAGTCTGTCAACCGAAGACTTCAGGGGGTCTGGGCATCCATAGTGCAAACACAAAAAATTTGATTTACCTAGCTAGTCTAGTTTGGAGGCTTCTTACTCAAGCAACCTCTCCATGGGCAAGGCTGATTAATACTAAATATGGAGGGAGTTACTCTAAAATAAACCATTCCTTCATCTGGAAGGCCATCATAAAGGGATAGGAGTTGTGCAATAAAGGTATCACATGGTCTCCTCACCTAAATTCAAACCTAAACATTTGATATACAATATGGATCCCAAACTCTACAAACCTAAATAGTTTAATTGATGGTCCCATTAGACCAGAAACTCTCAATCTTAAAATCAAAGATATCTATACCAATAGCAAATGGGATCTTACAAAGCTATCAATACATGTTCCTTCTGAAATTCAACAAAATATCCTTAAGGTTAAAATTCGTACAAAGGGTCCCTTAAATGATATTGCTATATGGTCTCTTTCTTCCAAAGGAACTTTTACTAGCAAAAGTTGTTATAACCTCATTGAACCAATGGTTGAAAACCAGTTGGACTATGATTGGATTTGGTCTTCATCATGCCCAAATAAGATAAAATTATTTTCATGGCAATGTCTCCAAAATAGGTTACCTTGTAGGAAGTACCTAGCCCGCATTGGAATCAACATCAACCCTATATGTCCTATATGTTATATGAAAGAGGAAAAAACCATCACTCATATTTTTCTCACTTGCAAAATAAACAAAATATTTTGGGACAATATGGGAGGGGTAACCATTTATGATCCCACTAGGGGGCACTGGCTTGCATAATTAAAAAATCAAAATTTCTCTATGAGCCACAACCTTCTTCAATGGAATTATATCCTCCCTTTCATAATATGGGAAATTTGGACTAATAGAAATGTTAATATTCAAAACAACTTGAGGAACGCTGTAAGAATAAAAAATATTACTGTCACGACCCTAACCCCGAACCCGATCGTGATGGCTCCTCTCGTGAAGACAAGGCCAGCCAGTTCAACCCAATTCATCTTTTAAAACAGTTAACCAACACATAATAGTCAAAAACATGATTTACTAACACTGAATAGCGGAAATAACAATAAAATATGGAAAATCGAACCTGACACAGCCCTAACCGGGGTGTCACAAGTCACGAGCATCTATGAACCATAATACAGTCTGCTAAAGTCATAAACTACTACATTTGTTTGGAAAGAACAGGAAAGATAGAGAAATAGAGACACGGGGCTGCGGACGTCAACAACTATCTCGTAATCTCCGAAGAATCCCGCCTGGATGTCACGCCCCAAAACCGAGGGACGCAACCGGCGCTCAACCGGAGGACCCCAGTCAAGCGGACCTGGAATTGCCTTTCCTATCCCACTTGTTACCCCATGATTTCAATATACATTATTCCTGTGAAATAGCCATTTATAACTTAAGCACAAACATACAACTTGAATTCATTTCTACTTTTTATCATTACCATCATATGATACCAAATGCTTACAACATTTACCAACGTGGATCACGATTCCGAACCGTACCAATACTTACCGAAAATACATATGTACACCACCCACATTGTGTTTACGGAGCCTCTAAGGATACAAAAGGATGATACAATACTTGCTGGTAACAAGGCTCCGGCTATACCTTACACAAATACCAAAACAAGACTCCAGAATAAAAGCGGCATGAGCCACGCAGGGCCCCGAGAGAAAATGGGCACACCAATCAGCTGGCGGAAAGTGAAGGAGTGCTACGGACGGTGGATTGGAGTACCTGCTATAGATCCACCTACAATCATAACACGAATGTAGCGCCCCCGGCAAAAGGGACGTCAGTACATTTGAATTGTACTGGTATGTATGAACAAACTTTACCCCAAGTAAACTCAAACAATACACAAGTAATGTACAGTAATAGAATCAACAATCAAATGCACATGAAAGGAACAACCAAAGTCAAACAAGTTTCACAATCTCTCCTTTTTCCCTTCCAACATCATTTCATTACATCAACGATTTCACAACTTTCACATACGTTCATTTCAATAGTGATTTCGATCACTTTTCCACCCTTATTACCTCGGCCACCCTTATCACCCCAATCCACAATTTATCATTTTGTGTTGCGACTCGCAACCCGATCCCACCGGACAATCACATTTCACACAACAACAATAGTCCACAGTTCAATCACATGGCTTCAGGCCATCCAGAATATCATTTCACAAAAACAATAACAATTCACAAAGAGTTTTCATTTGTATCAGTTACGACTTCTTTCCATCATTTACTACACAACCCTTACCACATAAACACATTTACACACACACATGGTTTGTAGCCATTTATCTACACCATCATATAGGAACGTTTAACCAACAATGTTCAAGGCATATTAATCGGAAGAGTTCATGAAATAGGCCATCCTGCCTTAACAGCCGTGAAGCAACCAAAATTCACAAATAGTCCACATAAGTAACACATACCAAATACTCGTACACAAAACATACCTGGAGCCAAATTTACTTTTAACTTCTACTTTCAATTCACCAAACGGTCTAGCAACGTCAATCTGGTGCACACGTTAACACATATTTCTTAGAATTGAAGCTCACAATTACTACCCCAACATTTTTAGGTTATCAACCCTTCTTTTGCAAACCTCTACTTCTACCCAATTTCCCTTACTAGGCTTTAGGTTTTAAAAGACATGCATGTATGTTTCAACTTTGTTTTCAAGAATCAATGCATGAGAATCCCCCTTTATGTTTAAATCTGAAAATCAATGAAAAAGGGTTAGGGATTTTACCTGCAAGAATGGGGATGAAGATAATCACTTTGAAATTTCCCAGCCCGGATAGTTTTGAAGAATCAAATTCGATGAAGATGACTTTCTCTCTCAAGAACCCTCTCTTCATCTCTCTTATTTTGTTCAGGAAACTCGTTAAAATGAGGGGTTGGGGTGTTTTATTAAAAAGGGGGTCGGGTTTAAAAATTAGAAAAATAGGTACCCGAGTCAGATATGTGGTCGCACTTTGCGACCGTAGAGATGAAATGCGGTCCGCAGAATGGACCGCAAAAGTGCTCCAAAAAATCCAATCCTACCGTTTGGGTCTGCGGCGGAAATGCGGTCTGCATACCCATTTTGCGGTCGCATAATGCACCGCAGTTTGACCTCAAATTTGACTGACACATTGACTCACTTTGCGATAGAAATGCGGTCCGCATATCAGTTTTGCGGTCGCATAATGGACCGCATTTTGACCTTGATTTTAACCAAACCACTGACTCAATCTGCGGCAGAAATGTGGTCTGCATACATGATTTGCGACCGCATTCTGGACCGCAAAATAACACTTTTCCGGAAAAACTTGGTTCTTTGATTTTTAAATACTTAGATCAGTACGATGGGTTCGAACCTCGGCGAGCAGCGTTTTACACATTCCCAATGTCACACCTCCTTTTTCCCATACCCGCAAGGGTGTAAAGGAGTTTTTCCACTTAAAGGACAATCGGAACGGGATTTATTATTAAGATTCAGACTCGCCACTTGGGAGATTAATGGTGTCCCAAGTCACCTGTTGAATGCCGAACCGAGGAAATTTTGACTCTGTTAACAGTCCGCGAACCAGAAATTCGAGTAAGGAATTCTATTAACCCGGGAGAAGGTGTTAGGCATTCCCGAATTCCGTGGTTCTAGCACGGTCGCTCAACTGTTGTAATTGATTTTATCTTATTTCAAACATGTTCTAACTTATGTGCTTTTGTTAGTAAACCGCTTTTATTTTTATTTTTAATAAGAATTGCAACATCGTGAAAAGGCGTCTCGAACCACGTCGCACCAGTGCACCCGTGATTGTCAACACATTTCGACTTTGTTGAGATTTGGATTTGGGTCACATAAATGTACACCCACATTTAGGAAGGTAATATTATTAAAATACGCGCCTAAAGCAACTACGCGTTTATTATCTTTGGGAAAGGCCATGAAATTCGCTAAGTGGCACGTCCCGAGGTCTAAAAATATTTTTATATAAGTATTTAAAGAGGGCCACGCAATTCATGTATTTTTATTTGGTGTGGCGCACCTCATTTTTATTTAAGGCTTTCCTAAAAGAGGCTACGGTTCTCTATTAAGGGATTGTCTCTAAAAGGGCCTTAATTAACAGGCCCAAAGCTTATATCTAAACTCAGTCCACAATTTGAAAGAACAAGAGTCCTTAGTATATTTGCTTCAGATCTGGCCCAGTAGAAGAAAGGCCAGAACTATCATTTCAGGGACGACTATTTAGCCTTGGGCCTCAAAGCAGGCCCAATATGAAAACACGTAAGAAATAACTGGGCCAGGTATCCTACACACTAGAAATCAACTTCAGATTTGTTCAGTTCCCCAACATCAACTCAATTCTGACATTTGTAATCTGATCGGGTCTAAGCTAATGAAACCTTACAAACAATTAGCGAAATCCAATGATTAAACTAGCGTAGTCAAAACTTACTGAGAAATAAATACGAAACCTACTGTATTGGCATGCTATTTTTGAATTCAAAAGCAAAATGCTGGAGTTAAAACCGACTTAGAGAATCATTTATATATTTGGTTAAGCTTAAGGTTCATGCTCATTTTTAGTCTGTGTTCAACCAATGCTCAATTTAACAGACTAATAAAACTGAAATTTGACTACACAAATACAATTCACAATCTGATTAAAATGTTCAAATTATTCAAATCTCAACTACTGCTACTACGTATCTAACATGTGTTTAGGAAATTAAAAGTCCATACTATCCAGTGTAGTCCAGTGCAGTCCATGAAGTCCTAATTATTACATTTCAAACATTGCTTAAATAGATCAACTAAACCAAAAGGCTAAGCTAGACAACAGCGAGCAAGTAGTTCTTCATTATTCGAATTCAAATGTATTCATACATGCTGACATGATTCCAATATCTCTTAAGTCTAAGGATATACCTGGAATTAGAACAGAAATGAAGAAGAGGTAAGTCAGCTAAGCAGTAGCTAACAGCAGCTCAAACTCAAGGCAGTTAGATCAATTTTTGACTCCAAAACACCACAGCCAAACCAGGAAGGAACAACAGCAGATTACACACCAAAAGCAAGCAAAACCAGATACGATTGGATCAAATTCTACTCGACATCAATCAGAATTCCTGGACTTGAACCTAAATCAGATCTAAGAGATGCTCAGGCCATTTTTAACCCTCTGTTGACTGAACCATTACTCTACAGCTGAAAATCTAACTTAAACTCCTAAACGAGTTCGAATGGAACAGTATTTTTGGATTTTTTGTAGTTTTGGTTTTGTATTTTTTTTTACTGGGATGAAATGAGATCTAAAAGAGCTTTGGATTGTTGAATTCAAATTCTAGATATGCTGAAATTGTAGAGACTGTTTTAGGGGGAATTTTTGGGGTTTCAAACTTGTTCAAGAAGGCATTAGGGGTGCCTTTTATAGGCAAGGAGTGGGGCAGAATATTCTGGAAGCTTTCACACCTTTTTTCCCTCTTTTAATTTCAGATTTCACCTATTAAACCTTCAATTTCTGACTTGTTTCTCAAGTTACTATCCTAAGTTTGCTAAAATCTACACTAAAGTCCTATTCTAGAAGGCCCTAGGGTGTTCTTTTAACCGTACAATACCTATACTACCCTTATCTTAGTTTTAAATTTACCATTCTTAACAAAATTGCCCTTTTCTATGCCCACACTATCCTTGCAATCCTCCTGAAACTACTGGCCCTCAATAAACCTACCAGCTATAACCAAACAACTAATCCAGCCTAAACTAACTAAGACTAACTAATAGAACTTGAAACTCAAACTGAAATTAAACCAATTAAACTAACAACCATGTTTATTTAGTCAAACCAAGCCTCCAATTTTAGTCATGCATCAACTGCTACTGATCAACTACTTGAACAAATATGGATCCAAAATACCAAATCAGACTATTAACCTAATGAATTAGAATCAAATTGTTATTATCAGAAGAAGAGCAAACATATCAACTTAATCAAAACTAATCAGAAAATCCAATTAACTATCAGTTGGTTGTCTTAAACGGACATTTGAACACTTAAACTGGCAAAGGTAAGATAAAATTCAAATAAGAATTAACCAAACTAAAACTCAAACTAATCACAGAAAACAACACAAAATTGACTAACAACTAACAAAACCAAAAACTCATGAGAACAAAGAAAAGAAATAATAAA
>NW_017674575.1:68341-81913 GCF_001879085.1 Nicotiana attenuata
TAAGCCCCATCAGAAGGAAATGTGGTCGGGCTGCCGGCATATATACGATTTCATCAACGGGTAACCATCCAAGTGTCCACTCTATTTGGCTAGCAGTGAGGGACCGAAAATATGTTGTCCAACCCGTGAATCCTTCTGGCAATTTGACCCCTTTAATCCTTGTGTAAAACTCTTCTATGCATGTTTTCTCTGGAGACCCGTAGCTCAAGAACTGAGGACGATGACACAGATGCTCGATTATCCACATTTGTAACAATAGACTGCACCCCTCGAAGAAAGCTTCCCCGGCCTTGCAGGCTGTAAGGGCACGGAAGATGTCGGCCAATATCATAGGTGCAAGAGTACTTTTGGCTTGAGTAATTAACGTGCTGACGACCCCAGCTATTTTTATGTCAATGTTCCCGTCCTTCCTTGGAAACACTAAAAGCCCCAGGAAAACCACCATAAAAGCGAAACGTCGATGCTCCTCCCATTTCTGGCGATTTCCTTTGCTACATATCTTGCTTTCTGGGTTGTTGAACCCCCCGATGTGGCCATATCGATGATATATGAAGTTTAGAGTACAAAAGCCATTTTCCAGATCTGTGTTATGGACGGTTCTGACTATCTTCAAAGAGTCTAGAAATCTGTGCACGGCTACAACTCTCGGGGCAACCAAGTAGTTGTGCCTCAAAGGAACCTCATCTTTCCCAATGTAGCCAGCTATTTCCTCTAATGTCGGGGTAAGCTCAATGTCCGAAAAATGGAACACGTTATGTGCTGGGTCCCAACATGTAACCAATGCTCTGATAATATCTCCCCGAGGCACAATATCTAGCAAGCCGGTAAGCCCTTTCAAATGTTTCTTGACTTCATCTTGCCCTTCTCCGCCTAAATCGTTCTACCACAGACGTAACTCCAAAGGGATTTTATGCATGATTGAAAATAGTTCATTTTGAGCCATGCTCATCCTGCACATTTATTAAGGGGAATTAACCACTTATTTATGACCTAAATGAAAAAACACTATTTTCAATTCTAATTTCCAAAAATAAAGCCCAGCTTTGCCAATACGGCCTTTCAACACTTCAAGGAGAAGATTTTAAGGCTGTACCCGCTAACCGTTGGGAAATGACTCAAGATGGCCGTTTTTGCACAAACAGCCTTCCGGCGCCCTTTTGGGACATTCGGCTATTGTGACAAAACGGCATCACCTGATTTATTTATGACAAAAAATAAAAATTGATATTTTTTGGCTATTTGTTGCAAAAGGGGTGGTTGGACCCGATGAGGGTTGCCTACGTATCTCACACTTGGTGAGAATCAAACTAGCGTAGTTCGGGCCGATTAATAAACTATTTTAAAACAAGACCCCCTTTTTTCATTTCTATTTTTGGCAAAAAGCAAATAACAAAACTATTTTCAAAGCAATATTCATTTCATTTTCATTTTTTATTGGCAAAACAAACTATTTTCCTTTTTCCATTTCTGAAAACAAGACAAAATAACGACTCTCTTTTTTTCTTTTTCATTTTCAATAGACAAGTAAACAACTTAATTTTCCCAAACCAAAAAATCGGTTTTTCTATCACTAATTAATTGTTTGCACTGCTATTCCTCTCTTTTCTCTTTTTCTCAATTTTGCAAAATTCTCGACGTTCAAAAACCGGTCAGCATGCAGGCCGAGACAAATAAATGCAACACGTAAAATGCATCATGGTGGTCGTATCATATGCGGTTATCTGTCCTAGACGGACCCAACCCCTGTGTTGAGTCCCCTATGTCATATGCACATGATGCAAATAAATGCTCCTACTAGGGATCCGGCATGAAGTCAAGTTATTCTCGGTTCAAAACCTGGGTATGTGTTCTAGACTGTGTACCCGAGCGGACAACTCGAGTCGAGGAGGGGGCTACGTACCGGGAACCAAAAGGCCATCCGGCTTAGTAACTTGTCCGGCCTCTTTCTTATTTCAAGTTATTGACACTAACAGAATAGGGAGTCTCAACCAGTGAGCACATCCCCGAGGTGAGAAGAGAAGGGTTTCGGCACAGTTTATATACAGTTCAGATAATATCAAAGCGGTAAACATTTGGCACATTAAGCATGAAACATGTAGGAAAATCAGATATAACCAAATACAACAATTATTCTAAGCTCGAATTCTGAACCCTGAACCAGAGATTCTGGGTTCTTGTCCCTAGCAGAGTCGCCAGAGCTGTCACACCTCCTTTTTCCCATACCCGCAAGGGTGTAAAGGAGTTTTTCCACTTAAAGGATAATCGGAACGGGATTTATTATTAAGATTCAGAGTCGCCACTTGGGAGATTAATGGTTTCCCAAGTCACCTGTTGAATCCCGAACCGAGGAAATTATGACTCTGTTAACAGTCCGCAAACCAGAAATCCGAGTAAGGAATTCTATTAACCCGGGAGAAGGTGTTAGGCATTCCCGTATTTCGTGGTTCTAGCACGGTCGCTCAACTGTTGTAATTGATTTTATCTTATTTCAAACATGTTCTAAATTATGTGCTTTTGTTAGTAAACCGCTTTTATTTTTATTTTTAATAAGAATTGCAACGTCGTGAAAAGGCGTCTCGAACCACGTCGCACCAGTGCACCCGTGATCGTCAACACATTTCGACTTCGTTGAGATTTGGATTTGGGCCACATAAATGTACACCCACATTTAGGAAGGTAATATTATTAAAATACGCGCCTAAAGCAACTACGCGTTTATTATCTTTGGGGAAGGCCACGAAATTCGCTAAATGGCACGTCCCGAGGTCTAAAAATATTTTTATGTAAGTATTTAAAGAGGGTCACGCAATTCATGTATTTTTATTTGGCGCGGCGCACCTCATTTTTATTTAAGGCTTTCCTAAAAGAGGCTACGGTTCTCTATTAAGGGATTGTCTCTAAAAGGGCCTTAATTAACAGGCCCAAAGCTTATATCTAAACTCAGTCCACAATTTGAAAGAACAAGAGTCCTTAGTATATTTGCTTCAGATCTGGCCCAGTAGAAGAAAGGCCAGAACTATCATTTCAGGGACGGCTATTTAGCCTTGGGCCTCAAAGCAGGCCCAAAATGAAAACACGTAAGAAATAACTGGGCCAGGTATCCTACACACTAGAAATCAACTTCAGATTTGTTCAGTTCCCCAACATCAACTCAATTCTGACATTTGTAATCTGATCGGGTCTAAGCTAATGAAACCTTACAAACAATTAGCGAAATCCAATGATTAAACTAGCGTAGTCAAAACTTACTGAGAAATAAATACGAAACCTACTGTATTGGCATGCTATTTTTGAATTCAAAAGCAAAATGCTGGAGTTAAAACCGACTTAGAGAATCATTTATATATTTGGTTAAGCTTAAGGTTCATGCTCATTTTTAGTCTGTGTTCAACCAATGCTCAATTTAACACACTAATAAAACTGAAATTTGACTGCACAAATACAATTCACAGTCTGATTAAAATGTTCAAATTATTCAAATTCAACTATTGCTACTACGTATCTAACATGTGTTTAGGAAATTAAAAGTCCATACTATCCAGTGTAGTCCAGTGCAGTCCATGAAGTCCTAATTAATACATTTCAAACATTGCTTAAATAGATCAACTAAACCAAAAGGCTAAGCTAGACAACAGCGAGCAAGTAGTTCTTCATTATTCGAATTCAAATGTATTCATACATGCTGACATGATTCCAATATCTCTTAAGTCTAAGGATATACCTGGAATTAGAATAGAAATGAAGAAGATGTAAGTCAGCTAAGCAGTAGCTAACAGCAGCTCAAATTCAAGGCAGTTAGATCAATTTTTGACTCCAAAACACCACAGCCAAACCAGGAAGGAACAACAGCAGATTACACACCAAAAGCAAGCAAAACCAGATACGATTGGATCAAATTCTACTCGACATCAATCAGAATTCCTGGACTTGAACCTAAATCAGATCTAAGAGATGCTCAGGCCATTTTTAACCCTCTGTTGACTGAACCATTACTCTACAGCTGAAAATCTAACTTAAACTCCTAAACGAGTTCGAATGGAACAGTATTTTTGGATTTTTTGTAGTTTTGGTTTTGTATTTTTTTTTACTGGGATGAAATGAGATCTAAAAGAGCTTTGGATTGTTGAATTCAAATTCTAGATATGCTGAAATTGTAGAGACTGTTTTAGGGGGAATTTTTGGGGTTTTCAAAACTTGTTCAAGAAGGCATTAGGGGTGCCTTTTATAGGCAAGGAGTGGGGCAGAATATTATGGAAGCTTTCACACCTTTTTTCCCTCTTTTAATTTCAGATTTCACCTATTAAACCTTCAATTTCTGACTTGTTTCTCAAGTTACTATCCTAAGTTTGCTAAAATCTACACTAAAGTCCTATTCTAGAAGGCCCTAGGGTGTTCTTTTAACCGTACAATACCTATACTACCCTTATCTTAGTTTTAAATTTACCATTCTTAACAAAATTGCCCTTTTCTATGCCCACACTATCCTTGCAATCCTCCTGAAACTACTGGCCCTCAATAAACCTACCAGCTATAACCAAACAACTAATCCAGCCTAAACTAACTAAGACTAACTAATAGAACTTGAAACTCAAACTGAAATTAAACCAATTAAACTAACAACCATGTTTATTTAGTCAAACCAAGCCTCCAATTTTAGTCATGCATCAACTGCTACTGATCAACTACTTGAACAAATATGGATCCAAAATACCAAATCAGACTATTAACCTAATGAATTAGAATCAAATTGTTATTATCAGAAGAAGAGCAAACATATCAACTTGAATCAAAACTAACCAGAAAATCCAATTAACTATCAGTTGGTTGCCTTAAACGGACATTTGAACACTTAAACTGGCAAAGGTAAGATGAAATTCAAATAAGAATTAACCAAACTAAAACTCAAACAAATCACAGAAAACAACACAAAATTGACTAACAACTAACAAAACCAGAAACTCATGAGAACAAAGAAAAGAAATAATAAAACTGAGAAGAAAAACTTACTGATTTTGGACTCTACAAGAACTACCCTTCGAAATTGGTTTCCAGTTCATATTATATGTCTATTCTGTCAAGAATAGGCCTATAATATTAACTAGAACTCAATCGCCTTTGAAAATTCCCAAAAGCCCAGGAACCCTAGATTTAATATTTGTGAATTTGCAATTGGATCTGAAGAAAAGCGGTTTGGGATTTGGGTTGGGGAAGATGAAGAGAGTATAGGGTATGTTTGAAGTGATTTGGGGCGGCGCCGCCATCGGAGGAACTTGTGGCGGCGCTAGGGTTTTGCAGATTCGAGGAACTCCGGTGCAATTTTAGAGGAACTGAGGTCGGAAGGGGAAAGAAGGGAGGGAGAGGGTGCTAGGGTGTTAAGCTGTTCAGGTTTGGGTGAGTTGGTGTTTTGGCCGGAATCTTCTAATTACGATTCAAGAAGATCGACCAGTGTTTGAGGCGAACCGACCACGGATTCGGAAAGGGGAGAGGGAGGGGATTCAGGGGTGCATTTTTGGTGAAGGTTGGAGATTCTCCGCCGCCGTGGGCGATTTCCGGCGGCGGAGCACGGCGGGGGAACGGTGGAGGCGTGGTGGGGAAAGGCGGCTTTATGCCGGCGGCTGGGGATGTGCAGTAGTACGAGAAGGGCAACATATGTCTTAGGGTTTGTGGGATATTTGGACAGTTATATTTTAAAAGGGGAGGGGTTCCTGGCCGTTAGATGAATTAGATTGAATGGCCAGGATTGATTTTAAATCAATAGAAACCAAAACGACGTAGTATCCTGATCATACTATGTCGTTTCAATGATTTTAGACCGGGTGTGGGTAGCGTTTTGGGCTGGGAATGGGCGGAAAATATTGGGCCTGGGTGGGTTGATTCAAGGCTTAGCCCAATTTAAATCCCTCTTCTTTTAATTGTTTCTTTTATTTTATTTATTTGTGTTTTGTATTTATTTTTTCTGATATTTATAAAAATGCAAAATTAAAATGAAACCTAATATATTTCCAACATTAAGCTAATTGATTCCTAAAACTGCTTAAAATATATTTCGCGATAAATTCAACAATTAACAATTAAAAGTGCAAAGAAACTATTTTTGTTATTTTGTTTAATTTTTGTTCTAAAACAAATTAATACCTAATTAATACTAAAAATGTGAAATTAAATACCTAAATGCAAATGCATATTTTGTATTTTTTAATATGAATTATCATGCAATCAATTAACACCAAATTCAACAAAACCCACAAAAATTGTAAAATCATTTTATTTGAAACTTTTGGAATAATTTGCTTAGGGCAAAAATCACGTGCTCACACCCAACACATATTCGGAACCTAACACTACAAGCTACTAGGTTTTGAGCACAAATTTTTACGGGGCCTTACATCCTCCCCCACTTAAGATCATTCGTCCTGGAATGAGGATCTTGAAAATCAGTTGGTTTTGAAAAACATGATATGCAAACTCCCAATATTTACTAACTCCCATATTTTTAGAAAAATTTTGCCAGAGTTTCCTTTGTAATTAGGCTTATCTACCTGTCAGAGAGCCCCCGAAACATATTTCCAAGCACCATTACACGATTCCAATTATCTCTACAACTAGAATACAACTCATTACCTTAATAATTTGCACATATTCAATCACTTGTTACATTTTGCACATAAATTAGTCACTTCACTGAGTCTCACACAGTTCAACCACTTTAGTACTCTATATGCATTTCAATTTATCATTACCAATCTACACTACCATTAATCATCCACTTATCACAAAGACTTTCATTTAACAAAAGGGGTTGCACATGACTCAAATAATCACAACACTTGCAATTCTTGCACAACTTGAGGAGTTACAATAGTAAAGCATTTAGAACGAAAAGATGGGGTGTCTTTGCACCAAATTGAACACAATATCAGTTTGCTTAGAGATAGGAGTTCGCACGATCACTACTTAGACTGGTTCAAATAGGTGGGGATATTTCTCTTTCATTTCATTTTCCGCTTCCCATGTGGCTTCCTTAACTCGCTGACTTCGCCATAATACTTTAATTGAAGCAATTTCCTTATTCCTCAATTTACGGACTTGCCTATCAAGAATAGCTACCGGGACATCTTCATACGATAACTCTTCATTAACCTCGATAGTCTCAACTGGCACGATGGTGGATGGATCTCCCACCACTTTCTTTAACATAGACACATGGAACACCGGGTGCACTAGTGACATTTCAGGAGGCAATTCTAGCCTATAAGCCACCTGCCCTATCCTTTGAGCGATCCGATACGGCCCGACATACCTAGGACTCAACTTCCCTTTCTTCCCGAATCGCCTGACTCCCTTCATGGGAGATACCCTCAAGAACACCCAATCATCAACTTGAAATTCCAATTCTCTTCAACGAACGTCTGCATAGGATTTCTGACGACTCTGAGTAGTTTTCATCCTTTCCTGAATGACTTTAACTTTTTCCATAGCCTGGTGCACAAGATCTGGCCCTATCAATTCTACTTCACCCACTTCAAACCATCCTATCGGAGACCTACACCTCCTTCCGTACAATGCCTTAAATTGGGCCATTTGAATACTAGCATGAAAGCTGTTATTGTAAGAAAACTCTATAAGTGGCAAGTGATCATCCCAATTACCTTTGAAATCCAAGACACAAGCCCGCAACATGTCTTCAAGCATTTGAATAGTCCGCTCTGCTTGACCGTCAGTCTGTGGATGGAAAGCCGTGCTGAGATTCACCTGAGTACCCAAACCTTGCTGAAATTTCTTCCAAAAATTAGCTGTGAACTGGGCCCCTCGATCTGAGATAATAGAAAGTGGAGTGCCATGAAGCCTTACTATTTCCTTGATATACAACTTAGCATACTGTTCTGCAGTATCGGTGGACTTGACTGGCAAGAAGTGAGCTGACTTGGTGAGTCTATCCACTATTACCTAAATTGAGTCGAACTTGCGCTGAGTGCGAGGTAACCCCACCACAAAATCCATGTTGATCATCTCCCATTTCCACATTGGTATTTCCATAAGCTGAGTTAACCCACCGGCCGCTGATGCTCAGCTTTTACTTGCTGACAGTTTGAACATTTAGATACAAAGTCCGCCACACCCCTCTTCATACCGATCCACCAATAAATTTCCTTGTGATCATGATACATCTTCGTAGAACCTGGGTGCACAAAATACCTGGAATTATGAGCCTCCGCCATTACCCTCTCCCGAAGCTTATCCACATCCGGAACACATAGCCTACCTTGACATTGCAATACACCATCCTCACCGCCGGGGGAAAATGCCGAAGTCTTGTTATTCAAAACTGCCTCCTTCATCTGCGCCAATGCTGGATCAGTAAACTGCTTTTCCTTGACTTTCGCTACAAGCGACGATTATGCTCCATTATGCACCATAACATTCCCCTCGCCTAAGGTCGAAATACAAACCCCTAAACTGGCCAATTGATAAACCTCCCAAGCCAAGGGCCTCTGATCCGCTCCCAAATGAGCCAAACTACCCATAGACTTCCGACTGAGAGCGTCGACCACCACATTCGCCTTCCCTGGGTGGTACAAAATGTTCATATCATAATCCTTGAGCAATTCTAACCACCGTCGCTGCCTCAGATTCAGCTCTTTCTGCTTGAACAAATATTGGAGACTCTTGTTGTCTGAGAACACATCCACATGGGCCCATAAAGATAATGCCGCCATATTTTCAAAGCAAACACAACTGCCGCAAGCTCCAAATCATGCATCGGATAATTCTTCCCGTGATTCTTCAGCTGCCTTGAAGCATACGCTATAACCTTCCCATGTTGCATCAACACACACCCCAAACCAACCCCAGAGGCATCGCAATAAACCACAAATCCTTCCGTGCCTTCTGGCAAGGTTAATATCGGCGCTGAGGTCAACCGCGACTTCAATTCCTGAAAACTTTTCTCACAAGCATCGGACCATTGGAACTTAACTGGTTTCTGTGTCAACTTAGTCAATGAGGAGGCGAGAGTAGAGAATCCCTCAACAAACCTCCGGTAGTACCCTGCTAAACCCAAGAAGCTACGAATTTCCGTCAGCGTCGTGGGTCTAGGCCGATCATTCACTGCTGAAATCTTCTGGGGGTCTACCTGAATCCCTTCACTAGAAACAACATGACCCAGAAAGGAAACGGACTCCAACAAAAATTCACATTTCAAAATTTAGCATACAACTGGTGCTGATGAAGAGTCTACAGAACTGCCCTGAGGGGAACAGCATGATCCTCCCGGCTCCGCGAATAAACAAGGATGTCATCAATGAAAGCAATCACGAAGGAGTCTAGAAATGGCTTGAAGACCCGATTCATAAGATCTATAAAAGCTGTCGGGGAGTTGGTCAGCCCAAAAGACATGACCAAGAATTCAAAGTGCCCATAGCGGGTTCTGAAAGCGGTATTGGGAATATCCTGCTCCCTAATCTTCAATTGGTGATACCCGGACCGTAGATCAATTTTGGAGAAGAACCTTGCACCTTGCAATTGGTCAAACAAGTCATCTATCCGAGGCAAGGGATATTTATCCTTGATGGTGACTTTGTTGAGCTGTCGATAATCAATACACATCCGGAGCGACCCATCCTTCTTTCTAACAAAGAGAACCGGAGCACCCTACGGCGACACACTCGGTCTTATAAACCCATTTTCTAATAAATTCTTCAGCTGCTCCTTTAACTCCGTTAACTCTGCTGGAGCCATTCTTTATGGTGGAATAGATATTGGCTGCATATCTGGAATACATCATTCCCGAAATCAATCTCCCTATCTGGCGGAATCCCTGGAAGCTCGTCCCGAAACACTTCAAGAAACTCATTCACGACTGGCACGGACTCGGGGGTAGACACTTCTGAATTGGTGTCCGCCACCCGGACCAAATGATAGATACATCCCTTCTTAATCATCTTCGAAGCCATAAGGCAGGAAATAAACCTACCCTTCGGCACCACACCATTCCCCTTCCACTCAATAACCGGCTCAATAGGGAACTTGAGTCTCATGACTCTCGTTCGGCAGTCAAGTTTAGCAAAGCACGAATAAAGCCAATCCATACCCATAATCACATCAAAATTCACAATTCCAAGCTCGATAAGATCGTTCGTGGTAACGCGACCACATACCGTGACAACACAATTCTTATAAACTCGTGCGGCTGTGATAGAATCACCAACCGGAGTCGATACGGAGAATGGCCCATGAAGCTGTTCGGGTTCTATCCCAAAACTTGAAGCAATGAATGGGGTGACACAGGACAAAGAGGACCCCGGATCAATAAGAGTATAACAATCAATGGCCTGAACAGACAAGATACCTGTAACCACATCTGGAGAAACCTCTGCACTCTGACGTCGACTCAAAGCATAAAACCAGCTGGGTCCACCTCTAACACGAGCCCGCCCCTAACTGCACCATGCCCTGCTGGGGCTGGAGGACACACAGATGATGTGGAGGTTGCAGAACCGGATGACTGAGCAAATCCCCTACCCATGCCCTGACTGGGCGCACGACAGTCCCGCTGGATATGACCTCTCACCCCGCATCTGTAACACACCGGGATATCTAAATAACAAGTCTCGGAATGGAACCTCCCATACTTGGGGCATGGAGCCCTCCCCTGCTGCCGTGATCTCCCTCCTGAATGACCGAACTGATGGGGTCTCCTACTGTCTGAACCTGGTCTCAAGTGACTACTCTACGGATGACTGTGCACAGATGGCGGTGCACTCGCTGAAGACTGAGCATATGACTGGGATGGCCCTGATGGCCTTCTCCCCTAAACGGGTCTCCTTGAGTGACCCACTGATCGGGCTCTGCTGCTACTCTCTCTTTACGCCCGTATCTTCAACTTTCTAGCCACTGTGGCCTGAGCGAATCCCACAATCTTTCCATAATTCATATCCGAGTGTAAGGCCGCTGTAGTAGCCTCATTCACCACCAAAGGACTTAGGCCCAAAACGAATCGCCGAACTCGAGCATCCATGGTCGACACTAACTGAGGAGCTTACTTGGACAATCTCACAAGCTCCATGTAGTACTCCCAAACACTCATACTGCCCTGCTTGAGGGCCTCAAACTCAGTGGCACGGGCTGCCACTGTCTCGGCAGGTAAGAAGTGGTCCATAAATGCATCTACAAACTCATCCGATCTAGCCGGAGGTCTTCCCTCCGCACGGGAATCCTCCCACATCTCGAACCACAAATACGCTGCTCCCCTCAACCTCTATGAAGCCAATTCAACTCCCTCTTTCTCAAAGCCTTCATTACTCGAAGGGTCTTATACATTTCATCAAGGAAATCCTGCGGATCGGCCTCTGGGTCTGTGTCTGAGAACTCTGGAGGGGCTAACCACAACAATTGGTTGACTCTAGAACTGGCGGAATCTCCCTATCCGCTGGAGGATGTAGGGGAATCATGAGATCTCTGGGCGTGAGCGGCCACTAACTGGGTCACATACGGATGGCTCCTCTAAGGTCCTCATCAGGAACCCCGGGACCAGAAGCTCGAAATACATCAGAATCAGGAATATCGGCGGGAGGGATGGTAGCACCCTCTGCCGTAGCAGGAACATGAATAGTTTGATCTACAACAGATGGGCCAGGTGGATTCAAGACCGGGGAGTCACTCTCACCCACGGCATCAGGTACATGATCCATAGCCACACTTGGGATGGCATTGGCCCCAAGGCCGAGTCTAGCTCTCTTCATAGGTGCCATTACTGAAAAATTCGGAACAGAGCACGAGTTAGACATAGACACTTCCGCTTTTCACTTCACCGCACGATATAGAATAACAAAGAAGAGGGTAATTTCCTAAATGTCCATGTAGCCCCCTACTTATAGATGTGGTCGGCAACACACCGATAAGAAGGGCTCTACTAGACACGGCTCCGAGATATCCTAGGAATCTTTTAAACCCTTAGGCTCTGATACCAAGTTTGTCATGCCCCAAAATCGAGGGACGCGACCGGCGCTCAACCGGAGGACCCCAGTCAGGCAGACCTGGAATTGCCTTTCCTATCCCATGCGTTACCCCGTGATTTCAATATACATTATTCCTATGAAATAGCCATTTATAACTTAAGCATAAACTTACAACTTGAATTCATTTCTACTTTTTATCATTACCATCATATGATACCAAATACTTACAACATTTACCAACGTGGATCACGATTCCGAACCGTACCATTACTTACCCAAAATACATATGTACACCACCCACATTGTGTCTACGGAGCCTCTAAGGATACTGAAGGATGATACAATACTTGCCGGTAACAAGGCTCCGGCTATACCTTACACAAATGCCAAAACAAGACTTCGGAATAAAAGCGGCATGAGCCACGCAGGGCCCTGAGAGAAAAGGGGCTCACCAATTCAGCTGACAGAAAGTGAAGGAGTGCTATGGACGGTGGACTGGAGTACCTGCTATAGATCCACCTACAATCATAACACGAATGTAGCGCCCTCGGCAAAAGGGACGTCAGTACATTTGAATTGTACTGGTATGTATGAACAAACTTTACCCCAAGTAAACTCAAACAATACACAAGTAATGTACCGTAATAGAATCAACAATCAAATGCACATGAAAGGAACAACCAAAGTCAAACAAGTTTTACAATCTCTCCTTTTTCCCTTCCAACATCATTTCATTACATCAACGATTTCACAACTTTCACATACGTTCATTTCAATAGTGATTTCGATCACTTTTCCACCCTTATTACCTCGGCCACCCTTATCACCCCACCCCACAATTTATCATTTTGTGTTGCGGCGCGCAACCCGATCCCACCGGAAAATCACATTTTACACAACAACAATAGTCCACAGTTCAATCACATGGCTTCACGCCATCCAGAATATCATTTCACAACAACAATAACAATAATTCACAAAGAACAACAACAACAATTCTCAAGAACTACAACAACAATTCACAAAGAATTTCCATAACCATCAATACCATTTCCATCATATTCAATAACTCATATGCATTTTATGTCACAACGATAATTGCCGACGACAAGCCATATATGTTATTACCACAGTTGTTCAAATTGCATCATTTACGATTTCCTTCCATCATCTGTTGCTCAGCTCTTACCACATAACACTTTCACAATCACACATTTGGTTTATCGCCAATTACTTATACCATTATATCGGGAGACTTAACCACAAACACCCAATTCATACCAATCACAGAATTTCACACATAATCCACGTAGATATCACATACCAAATATTCGTACCCGAAACAAGGTGATTTTACAAAGGTCAAAGTTAGCCATACATACCTGGAGCCGAATCCCCTTTTAACTTCTACTTTCAATTCACCAAACAGTCTAGCAACGTCAATCTAGTGCACAAGTTAACACATATATCTTAGAATTGAAGCTCACAATTACCACCCGAACATATTTAGGTCATCAGCCCTTCTTTTGCAAACCTCTACTTCTACCCAATTTCCCTTACTAGGTTTTAGGTTTTAAAAGACATGCATGTATGTTTCGACTTCGTTTTCAAGAAT
>NW_017674575.1:85198-87721 GCF_001879085.1 Nicotiana attenuata
AAATTTGTTTTTCTAGAAATTACGTTAAGGAAAATGGAAACGAAAATTGAATTAAAAGACCAGTGGTATCGGGCTCGTTATTTTCGGTTCCGACGTACCCGGTACACGGTCATATATGTTGTTTAACGCGCTTCCTGTAAAGTTTGGTTTAAAACGGACGTCGTTTGACGTGTTTCGGCCTTAAATTGGAAAATTTGGAAGTTTATGAAATTTGAAAGATTTCTTGGATTTTAAGGCTCAATTCATTGATTTTGATGTTATTTTGGCGATTTGATCGCTCGAGCAAGTTCGTATGATGTTTTTGAGTCAGTGTGCATATTTGGTTTGGAGCCCCGCGGGCTCGGGCGAGTTTCGGATAGGTATCGGGGTGGTTTTGGTCATAGAAAAATAGCAGAAAATCTGCAGCAGGTATTCCTTCTTCGCGTTCGCGAGCCACTCCTCGCGTTCGCGTAGAACAGATCCCGGACCCCAGCCATTTCCTCTACGCGTTCGCGTGAAGGCTCCCGCGTTCGCGGAGCCGGGTCTGCCTCTTCTACGCGTTCGCGTAAGGCACCACGCGTTCGCGTAGGCCAACTGTGAAGCCCCAGATTTTTCCTCTTCGCGTTCGCAGTGACCCTTCGCGATGCCTGCCCGTCTTCCTTCAACGCGAACGCGACCGGGGTGTCGCGAACGCGAAGGGCAAATTTCTGCCCAGTGATTTAAGACCCAAAACAGAACAGAAACGGGATTTTATCCCATTTCTCAAACTCTCTCTTCTCCAACAGCTCTTGGGTGATTTTTGGAGCGATTCTTCATCAAACTTTCTTGGGTAAGTGTTGCTCAACTCGTTTTCTTCAACTTCCATTAATATTATTCGAATTATTAGGCCTAAACATGTGAAATCAAAGTAGAAATTAGGGAGTTTGGGTAGAGTAGGGTTTTGAGGATTTTGGGTGATTCAACCTCAATTTGGGGTCGATTCTTAAAACAAATTATATATTTGAACTCGTGGGGTTATGGGAGATTGGGTTTTGGTCCGAGCCTCGTGTTTGGACCATGTGGGCCCGGTGTCGAATTTTGGTATTTTTGGAAGAATGCTAGAAAACTCATTTCTAGGCTATAGGATGATGTTGTTGAGCCCTAATTGATATTATCGAATTAATTATGCCTAGATACCATTGTTTCGGAGTCGGATTGTAGAGGAAAGGCGGTATTTGAGGATTGATTGCTATTCTTTGGACCGAGGTAAGTGTTTGTTCTAACTTTGGCTTGAGGGAAAAGGATTAGGATGTTATTTGCTACTTGCTAAATGTGGAGTATGGTGTATAGGCATGGTGACGGTTGTCTATGCACCGGAGTCTAACATGACCGTGAGTCTTAATTGCTTGTAATTCGAATGATGTGACACAATTTCCCTGTTTACTCGATAAATTTCATATAATGTGAACGGTTGAGGAAGAATTGTGATTGGTATATTTTGGAGCGTTGGCTCGAACAAGAATGTGATAGTGGAGAAAGAAGTGATTTAAAAGAGAATGTGTTGTGATTATTCCCTTGCCGGGACGTGTAGACTATTATTATGTACTCTCTCTAGCCGGGATATTTGGGCTGTTAGCTGTACCCTTGCCGGGTTAAAGTGTTATGTTGTCGAATTTCCCTAATGGGGCCTTCTTTACAAAGTCAGATATTTTGAACTATAGTATGGGATCGTGTGGCACGCCGACCACTTATATATTATGAAATGGGATCGTGTGGCACGCCGACCACTTACATATTATAAAATGGGATCGTGTGGCACGCCGACCACTTATATATTATGAAATGGGATCGTGTGGCACGCCGTCCACTTATGAATTAAGAAATGGGATCGTGTGGCGCGCCGACCACTTATATATGAGTTATGGTATTGAGATAGTCTCGTCGTTATATCCGTTGATCTGTATTCGCTGTATTTTCCCCGAGCATGCCCCCTTTCTCTTTTTAGTTGATATTCTCTGTTGTTATTTCTGTTGCCTTTGTATATATATATATATATATATATATCTGCACAGGTTATTTTTGGTAGGTCCTGTCTAGCCTCGTCACTACTTCGCCGGGGTTAGGCCAGGCACTTACCAGCACATGGGGTCGGTTGTGCTGATGCTACACTTCTGTGCTTTTTGCACAGATCATAGTACCGGAGCAGGAGCCTTTGTTCAGCAGTAGGAGCGTTGGGAGCTTACTTCAGTCCGGAGATTTCGAGGTAGCTTGCTGGCGTCCACATGGCCCGGAGTCTCTCTCTTATCTCTGTCTTTGGTTTGATTTCCCTTGTATCGGATCAGACAGTACTGTATTCTCATTCAGACTTTGTATTTAGCATTCAGTAGAAGTTCGTGAGTTAGTGACACCAGATCTGGGTAGAGGTGTATTTAAAATTCCTACACTTGGTTTCTGTTATTTATGTTTCGAGACTTCCGCTTTTATATTAATTGCCTCGTTCTTCTTTATTTTGTTAATGATGTTGAGAGAAGTGTTAAATTAATTGGCTTGCCTAGCTCCTATTAG
>NW_017674575.1:91131-92130 GCF_001879085.1 Nicotiana attenuata
CTGAGTTGCATAAATTGTTAACTAGAGTAGTTCGAGAGAATGCTTCTAGTAAATTATCGTAATTGATCGAGAAATAATTGCGGTAACCTAGAACTCATATTTCTTATAGAGTATTACGGCGAGATTATAGATAACGTGTCAGGAATTAATCCGACAATTGGGGAAATCAATAACCCTAGACCATTTTACCATTGAATTCAACTCTATTCTTGATTATTGCTAGTTTTATTATTATTTTTCCTTAGTTAACTAAATTCTACTCATTATCCATTAAAAATCTTGTATCCGGGGATTGTTTGAGCTATTTATTAGTAGTGTTAAAAGTTGTGGTAAATAGGTTAGTTCTCTGTGGGATTCGACTCCGAATTGGACCGGATTATATATTTGCAGCGACCGCTTAGTCCTTTTTATAAGGCATAGTTGGGCGTGATCAATTTTGGCGTCGTTGCTGGAGAACTAACGGTGTTATTTATTGCAACTTTGAAGAATTGCTAGGATTATTAGTTTTGATAAAATTTCCATGGTGTAAAATATTCTCATTGAAATTCTCACGGTTGAACTCTTCTGTAACTCAGGTGCATGCCTAGAAGCTCTTCTAGAACTGGTGAACTCTTTGAAGGACTCTCAGATCCCGAAAAAGCATTCCGGACATTGAGCCGGGCTAATAAGAAGAGCAAACAGCTGAAACAAAGCGAACAAATTGAAATTGAAATGGATGACGTAAACAACATCAATGGGAACAACAGGAATGATCGAGATGACCCAAACGTCAGAGTGGTAGTGCCTCTTGTGCCAGAAGCTGCTCTTTATGATTGGGCGCAACCAACTGCTGATAACCTGGCCACAGCAATTGCGATTCCTCCCATACAAGCGGAGACATTCCAGATTACCAACAACATGCTGCACTTGTTGCAAAATAAAGGGTTGTTCTCCGGCC
Organism: Nicotiana attenuata; assembly: GCF_001879085.1. NCBI lineage: Eukaryota > Viridiplantae > Streptophyta > Magnoliopsida > Solanales > Solanaceae > Nicotiana > Nicotiana attenuata. Next base: position 92,069 of record NW_017674575.1, read on the forward strand.
AAGGGATATCTCCACACATAAGCTGAACGTTGACCCACTTTATTCGCCGGTGCGGCAGATAA
>NW_017674576.1:0-81756 GCF_001879085.1 Nicotiana attenuata
TAATCTATATAGCCTATTCCTGTTAAGATTTTCAAGTCTTGCTGTCTGTCTTTTAAATGTTAGTTTGAATCTTAAATTGGAATATCGTGTGAGCATGAACATAACTATAGGATTAATATAGTTGTTTATTCAAGTCTGGAAATCTATAAATCTAAAATACAGGAGTTCATACATTTTCTTTAAGTGTTGAACATTTCACTCCTGCAGTCTGTCCTTTATTTGTAATTAAAAGGGAAACTAAGAGAGGTTGGCCTGTGAGTTGAGTAGCAAATTTGAGCTAAGGGTCCTGTCCTTATTGGAAGTGATCCTTGTTCGAATTTGGGCTCATTCTCAGGCCCAGGCCTTTAATTTGAATCTGATGGTGTTTTTTGGATTAATTTGTGTCGAAAGGATTAAATCAGAATCTCAAATCTCCTAATTTCATATTTTTGAGTTGGCATTGATTTGTGTTTGTATCGTTATACTCTGGTTTAAGTCAATTGGATTACACGAACTGGGCCCAACGTTGGCCCAGTCACACAAACAAGCCCAGCTATTATTCATATTTATATTGGCCTACCAATGATTGGAGCTGTTTGGATTTCGTTAATTTTGAGCCTTGCTCCTCATTTGGGCTTCACGTTCCCCCCCTTTTTATCATTTCACCATTTGCTGATTCATAGGGTTTAAAAATATTATGTTCATTTAGATGGAATTTCAGTCACTGAAGGTCTCTAGTCAATTAACTAGGTCCTTTTAAATGATTGCGGAGGTGGCCCAAATAAATAATAATAGTTCATGGCCTTCTCCGAATTTTAGTCAGGATGTCCTTTAAAAAATGGAATCGAGGTGCGCCGCGCCAAATAAAAATTACAAATCGCGTGGCCCTCTTTAATTATATTATTAAAAATATTTTAGAAATTCGGGACATGCCATTTAGCGAATTTTCATGGCTTCCCGCAAAGTTAATAAGACGCTAGCTACTTTAGGCGCGCTTTTAATAATATTATTTTCCTAAATTCGGGAGTGCATTTCATGCAATCCAAATCTAAATCCCAAAACGTTGAATAAGAGGTGTTGAGGATCCGGGTGCATTTCATGTGACGTGATCCAAAAACACGCTCTTAAACAGCGTTCACTTTCGTAAAAAATAACTAAAAGCGGTAAATAATCTTAAAATTGCACTATAGGATGGAATATGTATAAAAGTCAGATTTTAGCCATTTATAATAATTTAAGCGACCGTGCTAGAACCACGGGATCCGGGGGTGCCTAACACCTTCCCTCGGGTCAACAGAATTCCTTATTCAGAATTTCTGGTTCGAAGACTCCAATTGGGAAGTCGACAATTTTTCTCGATTTGGGATTCAAGTTAAAACCGGTGACTTGGGACACCAAAGCCAATCTTATCCCAAGTGGCGACTCTAAAAATCAAATAAATAATCCCATTTCGAATAATGTCACTTTAAATGGAAAAACTCCCTTATACATTTATCCTTCGGGGTAGGTGTGTAAAAAAGGAGGTGTGACAGTTGTGACATATTTCGACAATGAAACGTATTCTACCAAGACCGAAGAAGAAGATAACAACTGGGTAATAAAGAGGGAAATGGAATCGAAGAAGCAAAATCAGGAGCAGAAATTGGGGAAGAAGATCAAAGAAGAGCAATACTCATGCAAAGTAAAGGATGGTGAAAACTTCTGAAAAATGAAATCCCCATCTATTTATAGGGTTGGGTGGCGCGAGAATCGAAGGAAAGGATTGTCAATAGCACCACAACCAAAGCGGCAAACGCACAGACGCTGCATCGGGAAGATGCATAATGATGACGCGCGTGGCCATGACGTCACCCCACAATAGCTACACCAATCACAGCTTCGCTGACTGTGCCATTCTCTCGACCTCGGCCAATTCGACCTGATCAACGCGACCAAATTTCTTCTAAATGGACGAAAACCGAGTCCGCTTATCGAGGGCATGTAAGACCACGACCTCAACAAGTGGAGAGACTAACTGTATTGGTCTAAATTTGGCAACTTTGTAATGGCAGACATAGGATCGAGGACGAGGTCGACCACAACGTAATAGCGGAAAGCCTTCTTCAATGGGAGCGTAGTCGAGGACGGGCAGCTAGGTACAAGAGTAATGGTAGGATATACTTAGGAATGAATACAAGGAATATTCCTTTGGATATTTCTTATTTTGTATTCATTATGGTTTCTTGGAAATACCTCCTATAAATAGGAAGAGATAGAGAATAAGGGGGATGTTCACTTTCTGAGAAAAACATATTGTAAAAGGTTGACTTGAGAGAATATACAAAAGTTGTCTTGTTCATTGATTATCTTATCCAAGCACACATTACTTAGTCTTTGTTCACAAGATCCAAAGATTCCATAACCATCTTCATTTCTCTTCTTTCCACGTTGCTGTCAGGGGAAAGAACCATCCAAGTCATATAATATTGGGTGGTAGATTCTCTTATTACCTTTATTGCCATTATCTATATTTGTTGCATGTTTGTGTTATCATATTTATTAGCATTCATTGAATACAAACGTGCTGATTAACGTTGTTCATCTTACCGACTTCTCACAGTATTTGGTCTAGAATTTATTATTTTTAACTAAGATTCATCCTTTATCTCATCATTAATTGATTTAACTAAAAGGTTCAACATTTTTTGGTCAAACAAGAGTGACTACCTAGTGTTATTTCAGAGACGGACCTAGAAAGAGTTTGGAATGTAACACAAATTAAGCTCCCGTTTGGTTATAGTTTTAGAAACTTTTTTAAAAAAAATTTTTAAAAACATTGTTTGTTATGGAATATGATCAGTTTTTGAAAAAATTGAATTTTTTTCAAGTACCCAAAATATATGTCCAAATACAACTTCTTGTTATAAATAGAATTGTATTTATGGTGAATGTCTATATTTAGAGAGATTCTAGGGTTCATTGCTTGGTGGCTAAGTCACCCTCTCCCTATAAATAGAGGGTTCTATTCCATTGTAATTTATCCAATATCAATAAGAATTCTCTCTCTCTCTCTCTACTTTTCTCTGCAATACTCTTGTTCTTCATTTATTGTTTTATAACACGTGTCACACCTCCTTTTTACTACACCCGTGAGGGCGTAAAGGAGTTTTTCCAATTAAAGGACAATCGGAACGGGATTTATTAATATTCAGAGTCGCCACTTGGGAGATTAATGGTGTCCCAAGTCACCGGTTGAATCCCGATCCGAGGAAATTATGACTCTGTTAACAGTCCGCGAACCAGAAATCCGAGTAAGGAATTCTGTTAACCCGGGAGAAGGTGTTAGGCATTCCCGGGTTCCGTGGTTCTAGCACGGTCGCTCAACTGTTATATTTAATTTTATCTGATTTCAAAACATGTTCTAACTATGTGCCTTTTATTAATAAACCGCTTTTATTATTTTTTATTTTTAATAAGAATTGCAACGTCGTGAAAATGCATCTTGAACCACGTCACACCAGTGCACCCGTGATTGTTAACACATTTCGACTTCGTTGAGATTTGGATTTGGGTCACATAAATGTGCACCCACTTTTAGGAAGGTAAAATTATTAAAATTCGCGCCTAAAGCAACTACGAGTTTATTATATTTGGGGAAGACCATGAAATTCGCTAAATGGTCCGCCGAGTTCTAAGCATTCTATATAGCATCTATTGAGGGCCCCGCGATTTATATATTTGCTTAACGAGGCTCATCTCATTTATTTATTTAAAAGGGTAAACCTAAAGCAACTACGCTTTTCTATTCGATTTGTCTCTAATAATAAAAGAAAAGGTCCTAATTAATTTGTTATTGGATCAGAGCAAACCAAGTGATAATTCTGCGCCAAAGCCAACCGTTGGGCTCCGAGATAGCCCAACAAAGGAAAATTGCATCCATGTATACACCAAAAATTGGCCAATCACACACCTTGGCCCAGGCCCAAACGAACACTGAAATCTGATCTGAGCCTGGGCCACTCGTTAAGTCACTGAGGCCCAAATCAACAAAACAAGGCTGTTGAGCCTTGGGTTTACCGGCAAGCCTTGTACCAAACGGAATTTCAATCCGAACTTACTGCGGTTAAAATTATTTCAAAATGGTCTGATTTTTGTGATGACAGGAACAATATACAACCTATTCAGATTAACGAATTATTAGTGGCTGGAATCCAGTTTCATATTCAAACCGTGTTTAGACTATCTAACTACTACAAATACCTATGGAATTCCACAAATTAACAGAGCAATTTACACTTATGTTGAGGTCTTAACCCAGAGATACAGTACTATGAAAAAACGCCTAATTTCAAATTCAACTCATTAGGGCCAACACTAAAGTTAAACACTGACATGGCTCCCATTCTGAATTCAACTCTGGCTTCAAGTTTAATAAACAGTCACTACATGAATTCAAACTACACTACATTAGTAACACAAACTAAACCAAATTAAAACTACTAGCTGCAGAATTCACGTGCTCATAGGAGTACACTGAGTTAGTTCAACAGGCCACAAGTTAAAAACAGTCCCAAACAGTCCAGATACAGTCTATAGTCTCATTAATACAACTGAAATTCTGGTTCAAATGAATCAATCGCACGAAATTTTTAAACTAAGCAATAACGGTAAGAGTTCAGGTGTAAGCATGCATTGCTTTATCATTTATACTTCAAATTTACTGTCTACAGGTGAAGGTGATTTTCAGCATCACTTGAGCATGAGAAAATACCTGGAAATAGAATAGAAATGGAGGAGAAGAGGTCAGCTAAGACAATAATGAGCAACAGCAATCGATAGACGAGTAACAATAGCCCAGAAAACAGGATCAGCCAGTCTAGAGGTAAATCAGTGATTCCAGAAATGTTTAAAAGCAAGCATGACTGATGTATCACCCAGAACAGCACCAAAATAACCCAAATAAACTTGAAAATGAACACAGAACACCTCTGAAACTTCCAGCAGACAAAAATTCAACTCAAACTAGCTTAATTGAACTCAAAATCTCTCGAAATCAGTCTTGTAAACCTCTGAAACCTCAACCATCAGATTGTAAACTAGAAGATGTGGATTGATTAACTAGAAATCAAAATTAACCAAAGCTTTTCAATGGAACAGTGTTTTTTGATTTTTTCAAGATTTTTGTTGTTTTTTTTTTTGTTTTTTTTTTGAAGAACTAGATCTAGAATTTGGATTTGAAACTCAAACTTGGAAAATCAGATCTGCAGAGAATGGATTTTGGGGGGAATTTTTCAGAGCTGAAAAACCTTCCTATACAAGGCAAATGAATGCCTATTTATAGGACAACTTAGGGTCCAATTTCAGATTTTCACTTTACCCATTAGTCCCTATTTTAATTCTATTTTTACCCCTTATTTTCTGACTTGTTACACAAGTAACTACCCTAAGTTTACTGAATTTCAGTTTAAAACCCCTTCCAGAAAGTCCTAGGGGGTTCTATTCTGATTTTCCTACCCTTAGAATCCCTAAATTACCCTTGTATTAATTCTGAAATCACTATTTCTAATGAAACCACCCTTTTCCCATGCCTAAACTACCCTTAGCACCCCCTGAAATTACTACCCAAACCCAAACAAAACCCCTGAATCTATTTTGCAATTATTAACCTTCGATCTAGGTCTCAATTCACCAAATTACCATTATCAGCTATAACCAAATCAACTTAACCTAAGTACTGAACTAAAGAAGTACTAATCACTGACTAAACAGTAATAAGGGAATACTAACGATCAGATTAAGACTAAACAAAGCCTAAACAAAATTGATTAAGGACTTATCAAAACAAATTAACAAAGAATCAAACTAATAATCACAACTAAAATCAGAAATTAGAACAGATTAGAATAAACAATCAGAACCCAACACATAATCAAAATCAAAACAGAATTGGCAAAAAATCAACACGAAAATGAACCTAGAAATTAAAAACTACAGCATCAATTCAAACAAGAAATGATCGAACAAGGAAGAACTAAACTTAGAGCACTTGAATAAAAACTATACCTAAACCAATGACAAAATTGCAAAACAGTTTCATGTTATCAACTAATCATGGAGCCAGAACAATTATGGAATTACTTCAAAACCTCATGAGAAAAGAGGAAAAACAGAAACAAAATTGAAGCAAACTCACTAATATGATTCTAGGGTTTTGCCGCCTCGTCGATTCAAAATTCGACCAACTCCGGTGAGATTAGAGATCTTCTGGTAACGGATTCATCATGAGGGATGTGAGGAGGTCCCATGGAGTGAAGTTAGTGAGATTTGGAGAGTTTAGGGTTTTGGCCGGAACTTTGGCCGGAGATTCGAGGAGTTCGGAGGGTTTTCGAGGGACGGGGTTTGGGGGTTTAGAGAGAGGAGAGTGAGGCGGTTTAAGGGTGTTAGTTTGGTCGGATTTGGGTAAGTTTGTGACTTGGCCGAAAAACTTAGATTGGATATTCGAGGAGGTGGGTTAGGATTCGAGGGCCATGGATGTGGGGGTTGGAAAGACGAGGTGAAGGAGAGTATGGTGTGAAATTTTGGGGGGCCATCGGAGCATCGCCGCCGGCGGCGGCGATTTCCGGCCGGCGGCGCTAGGGCGGAGGANCCGCCGCCGGCGACGAGTTCCGGCCGGCGGCGAGCGGCGGGGATGTGGTGGAACAGTGGTGGGGACACGGCGGCCGGCGGAGACGGGGTAGGGTTGCAGGGGTACGAGGAAGGAGGGACTTTGGTCTTTAATTTTTATGAATGATTATTACAGTTATATCTAAAATGCTATAACCAATTTTGACCGTTGGATTGGGAAAATGAAAGGCTGGGATTAATGGGTGCCTAAACGGCGTCGTTTGGTGGGGTAGGGGAGACGGACCGGGTTTAGACGCGGGTTTGGGCTGGCCTGGGGCTTGTTTTAACACCTGGGCTCCGAATTTGTTAACAATGGCCCAATTCAAAGCAGCCTTCTTATTATAATTGTTTGTTCATTTTGGCTTTTTGTATTTATTTATTATTATTTTTTTCTGATTTTATAAAATGTCAAAACAAAACAAAGACCTAATTAAACTATTTAACTCCTAAAATTATTTTTTTTTTAAAAACTATTTAAAGATAAATGCGACAATTAACAATTAAACGTGCAAAGAACTATTTTTTTGCAATTTTCTTTAAATTTTTCCTAAAACTACCTAATACTAAAATTGTGACATTAAATCCCTAAATGCAAATGCCTATTTGTATTTTCATATGAATAAAATGCAACCAATTAACACAAAAGTGTAGCACAAAATTCACAAAAGTTGTAAAATAATAGAGAAATCAATTATTTGAGACTTTTGGAAATGGTTTGCTTAGGGCAAAAATCACGTGCTCACAACACGTTATCAGCACGAGACTCTAACCAATTGAGTAGAAGCTTTGAGATTGAGCATAATGATTGTCAATTGTTCCATGAACTTCCTTCATGATTATATTCTGGATTTAAGGTAAGTATTTTACCGTATTTTTCTCTTTTATTCTATAATTTGATTTAAATACAAGCAAAGACAATAAAATTTGATTATAATTCTAATGGAGTTAGTAAGAAATTATAACCACTCGAACTGGTTAAATTTCTATGTCTTGCCATGATCAAAGTCATGTATGATCGTGAGCACAAGAAGTGGAAACCCGTCCCATTGAATTTGCTTCATTCTCATTCCCTTAAGAGAATGTGGTAGCAATATGTGATACGTCTGAAAGAAGACAAAATTATTACCATAAAAGTATCAATGGATGTGGACGTGGTAATAGACGAAATTATAATCATCATTATCGTGGTAATGAGAATAATAAGGATTCTCAAAATAAGCCTTCACTCTATGAAATTAATGTTTGTCATCGATTTGACATAAGATTTCGTAAAGCACACACAGATGACTATGGTCAATTCATGATGTGAATGTGACAACATCTGATTTATGAATACATATTCATTCTTGGAAGAATATGAACGTGCTAGTGGTAGTGAATACCACGCACTCACCCCTAGAAGGAGGTTTGAGATGATATAAGAAAATAATGTCATTATTGTGGCATGAATGGTCATTGGTCACGTACCTATTGCACGCTAAAATATTTTGGTAATTTGATTATTAAAGAATAACATTAATGCAAGAAACATATCTTGCATATAATTTTGACCATAACCATAATGCTATTAACTTTCTCTTTAAAAGAGATATTCACCATATGGATGTTGATGAATATGTGGTAGTACAAAATTAATTGAGAGCTCTAGAAGAGCCAATTATACTATTTTGGAGAAAATTGATTATCAATAAGACGTTGTGTTGTAGTAAGTCTCAAGGAAACTTATTCAGTTTCCAAAGTATACGCGAAAGCGATTGATTATATTGAGACTATAAATAAAGGAAAGATTTAATATCTTCTATTACTACAACTTGTAGCTGGGTAATATGTATATGAAAAGCTACTCGCTTTATTCTCCAGTTTGTACTACACAAATAAAAGAATATCACAATAAAGTGGATGTTTATTGATATAAAAATCCATATCATAATAAACTTGGAGTTTATTGATAATTGCACACATCATGGTGTAAATCTGAAGTTTATCAATATTGATAATTTATTCAGTTGGCATAATTGGTTTACCCATATCAATTTAAGTATGATGTGCAAAAATAAAAGAGAATCACATGGGTAAATATTAAAGAACTAGAAAGTTCTTTACGAATTCTCTAATGTTGCTTGTTCTCATTAATTAATACGCCAACTAAAATTGCGATCGAATCCCATGAATTTTGAAAATATCAAAGGTGAATATGGGCTCATTCACCTGCCATGTATACCACATAAGATGCATCTATGAGATGGTTACATGTGCGATTATTAATAACCCGCAACATGGTATTTTGTGAGATAACTTGCTCAATAATTTAATTTCGAGCATAATTTCCAGATTTTCTATTCAAGAAGTTCATCTTGATAAGTTGGTTTACATCACAGTTGGTTTCGCAAAATAATTTATTAAGTGCCTCTACTTAATAGCTAAACAATTGCTTATGAGAACAAAGCTATTTATATCAATTTGATATACATTATATACCAAAGTATATTATTTTCTTCCCTCACAAGTGATCTAAATATATATTGCAATATATTGCAAAGCATGCCATACACATTTACTGATCCAAAGAAAGTAATTATATTCTCATTGCAAATGCTCATATTAAGTCCTAGAAGGACAAAGTCTGTGGTACGCTTAAGGCGTATAGACTAATCGGTTTCAAATCAACTTCTTGATAAAGAAGATGAGCAAATGATCTAAATGATCATAACAAAGGAGGCAGGTGATCTAGAAAATCACATGACATAATACTTCATAAAATCTCAGGAGAGATTCAGGTACCTGAAAATATAAATGAAGAGATCTCTATGTTATGTCTTTATGAAAAATAAGGAGGTTGGAACCGATATAAAATGTTTGTCGACGACATCTATAATAGCGCTATATATATGAGGATCTTAAGTCCGGAGAAACAATTCAAGTAGAATTTGGTTTCATATGAAAGACATATAGTTTTGGACCTGCAGTTCAAACACATGAAAGTATAAAGTCAATGATATGTGCAATCAGTTTTCGATATCCTATATGTCTAGTATGACATGAAAACTTAATATGCATCTCAAGTCTATTATATGACTTAACTTATATGACAATCCATGAAGGATTTAAGTTGCTTGAAGCATATACAATTCTTGATCTTGAAGTACCATTTCCTCAGTGCAATTTGTGCACAAATGTATCTTGTTATAACTATAGGCATGATAATATGATAGCAAGAGTTTTCACCTCTATGTGAAGATATTGAACTGACGATTCCAACAAGATCATATGAAGATAATTCATCTCTATCAAGAATGATGATTTCAAGGTGCAATATATTCATTCAAGTTAATATGGCTGATTTGTTCATCAAATCTCTACCAAAGATCTTTTGAAGATGGTGCACAAGATTGGAATGCAAATGCTTAAGGATGTGAATTGATGCTCTCATCAGGGGGCGCATTGTACTCTTTTTCCCTTACAAGGTTTTGTTCCACTGGATTTTCCTTGCAAGGTTTTTAACGAGGCAACCAAAAGGCGTATTGTAGATATGTGTACTCTTTTTCCTTTTTTAGAATTTTTTCCCACTGGATTTTATTTTAGTTAAGGTTTTAACGAGGCACATTATCTGTTGAATAGACATTCAAGGGGAGTGTTATAAATAGAATTGTATTTATGGTGAATGTCTATATTTAGAGAGATTGTAGGGTTCATTGCTTGGGTGGCTAAGTCACCATCTCCCTATAAATAGAGGGTTCTATTCCATTGTAATTCATCCAATATCAATAAGAATTCACAATACTCTTGTTCTTCATTTATTGTTTTATAACACTTCTAGCTTTTTTTTTTTAAAGTTTCAATAAAATCTATTCAAACGCTAGCTAAATTCTCAAACTACCGGGCACCGACGTGACAATTGTGTCCCTTTTTCTCTTGAACGGAACAGAAACAAAATACCGAACTATCACACTGATAGCGATTAGTCCATTCCATTCGCATGTTATTTCACATTCCAATTACCATTTTCCGCTACTTCCAAAGTCAAAGATATTCCATTACTTGCACGTTTTTTCTTCTTTCAGTTACCTTTTTTCAAAACAATCTCTTTGCTATAAAATCGTAAATACTTTTGCACTTTTTCTGCCCAAAAACTGTTTTTTTGCTTTTCCGATTTTACTGTAAATAGTGATGTCGGACGCTTTGATCAGTGGCCTCGCCGGCGCCGGTGGTGGCATCATCGCTCAGCTCATCACCTATCCTCTACAAACAGTATTACTACTCTCTGTTAATTTCGTCTTTTTCTTAGTTTTATCTTTTATCTACAAAAATAGAATTGCTACAGCTTTTTTCTTGCTTGACTTGTCCTATGTCAGGTAAATACTCGGCAGCAAACAGATAGAAATTCTAAGAAAATGAAGCAAACGCTTGGAAGTATCGAACAAATTTGCCAGGTATTTGCCTTTTATTTTCCAGTTTTTTACTTTAAGTTTTTTTTCTTTGTTGTGATTACTTGATCTGCAGGTTGTAAGGCAAGAAGGATGGGATGGACTATATAGCGGCTTAGGTCCGTCGCTAATTGGTACCGCTGCGTCGCAGGTGAGGCTTGTTTTTTTGCTTTATGCTAATGTGCGCCGTGGGCGTAGTTAACCTGTAAAGTATCTTTGTTAAGAATATTCCGTGGTTTGTTGAGTGTGCTTGCTCATCAACTGTGAATACCACCTTTGCCTACTAACCCGATAGGTAGGGGTGTTCATAAAAACCCGAAAAACCGAACCAAATCGAAAACCAAACCAAACCGACCAAAACAACCGATACTTTTTGTGTTTGGTTTGGTTTTTGGTTTTTGTATTTTTGTAATTTTTAAAAAACCGTAATCAAATTTGGTTTTGGTTTTTGGTTTTTAATTCAGAAAAACCGAAAAAAATACGAACCAAACCGACTACAGGAGTAGCTATTTCAAATTTATTATTACACCTACATATATGTATATTTTTATACAAAGTTTCAAAAAAATTATAGTAAATGTTAATAGTTTGCACTTTTAGTATAGTTCTTTACCTTTATATTCTAGTTGATTGGTAGTTTTCTTTTGTTTAGTGTAAGAATCCATTTCGTGTTAAAAATAACATATTTTTAATTGAGTCCGTAAATTATTCATCACTATTTGATTCTATTATCATCAATATATTTTGGTAAATAATAGATTTCTGAAAGGACAATTGATTTGATATTGTTACATTGAAGCTGTGGTCGCCGGAATATGTGTTTGGTAGTGTATTTCTTATATTTAAGAAAAAACCGACAAATAACTGAAAAAACCGAAAAACCGACATAAACCGAATCGAGAAAAACCGACTTACTTGGTTTGGTTTGGTTCTAATATTTTAAAAACCGACTTACTTGGTTTGGTTTCTTTTTAGGAAAAAACCGATCCAAACCGAACCATGAACACCCCTACCGATAGGTCTCAGGTTCGAGCCTTGGGGATGAGATGGGCCTACGTGGAGCTAATCCGAGATTAGTCGGGCCACTGTGTTCTGTATATTTGTGACCAAAAAAAGAAAAAGTTAACAATTATCAGTTCCAACCTAGTTGAGGATAGAATTTGACATTTGCTACGGCTAAAAATGTTGTGTTAGTGATTGTATCTGTTTGTTTTTTCCGAAAATTAGGGGAAGAGAAATGACTATGCTTTAAGTTTGAGTGGATGCTGAGAACTTATTGTGAAATAAGATAGAGATAGGAGTAGTGTAGAATGATAATTGACTTTTGGTAGAGTTCATACTACTAAGTCGGACTAGGAATCGGTCACATCAAAATAGTATATTACTGAGAAAATACTGTTATTATGAATAGGCGTAGGCTAAGTAAGAACTGATTATGAATTTGTAAAATTACTTCCATTGATTTGTAATTCAAGTCGTAATAGTAGGTAAACTTATATTGACAGAAGGCAGCCTTGTGTTTAGGTATTGGGAAAATAAATTTGGGTGATATGTGGTCCTTGACTCTGGAAAGATGTGCCAATCATGCAATCTTGATGCGATAGGTTATCTGCATGTAGTTATTTGTCCTTATCCTGCTTATGAGTTTTTCACATATTTGGTCCTTAAATATTAGCTTCTGCGAAAATTTGCAAGTACAACCATCATTAAGAACTTCATAGGTGGAATAGCACAAATAGATGTGTACCTAACGAAAATGTTATTTTGGTAATTGGTACATCTTTTCTTAAACCTCCCATTAAAGCTATACTATGGCTTTTGCTGGAGAATATCCAGCAATAGTTTCCAAAACCTAAGGTGGTCCTTCGTATAATACCTCTAACATTCTTCGGCGCTAGTTAAGTTGGACAGAACACCTCTTACATTTCTTAATCCTTTGAATATGGTCAAATTTAACATTTTTGGTCCCATTAACTACCGGCAAAGCTGACTGGACTTCCCATTTTGACAATTATGTGACTGGCCCATTAGGGAATGAAACACATCGAAGCTAACACAAGTTGGAGGAAATTTTTTCCCGCAATTAGGAGGCAAATCAATGCTTATTTGGCACCAAGCTTTAGCTATCGCTCCCTCTATCCGTTATTGTGAAATCTCTATGATTGTCAAGAAGGATTGAAGTCAAAAACAAAAGTACCTAATGGAAGTGTTGGTAAGAAGCAAGAGTAGTTGATCATCCTCAGTTTTCCTCTATGTTTCTAGTTTTTTTGTAGTTTGTTTTTCGGCATTATGTCTAATTGGGATAGGAAGAGCGCATGATGCTGTTTCTTTTATTTGTTTTATAGTGGTGGTCATTATCTCTTTGTTATATTATATTCCAATTATATATTAAAAAACATTGTACGGCTAAGCAATCATATTACTAATTGTTTAAGGTATTGCCTGCCTATTGGATTCATATCGCCGACCCCAACTTGTTTGGGACTGAGGCAAAGTTATTGTTGTTGTTGTACTGTCTAATCATAACTTTGTTACTTCAAAAGAGTATATCAAGTGCTTATTTTCTGCAAACTAAATCCGACCATTAATAAAACTGTCTGCAACAATATTATCTCACTCGCCAGACAGCAATTTGTACATTAGATCAAACCAACTACGTCTTTGGCAATTGCATTAACTCATGCTTTGTGTTTCCACTTTGAAATTCATAATGTACGTATATAATTGCAGCACATACAACAAATAAGAAATCAACTCCACTCTAACTTTCTGTTTGTGCCATTTGAGCTTTCACTGCCTTATACTTTCCTTTATCTTTGCCAACTTTTCTTCCATTAGTATCAAATTATCAATTTGGCAATGTAACCTACTAACTGCACTTGTTCTTTTGTTCTTCAGCTACAAGAACAGTCACTTGCTCAATAATCTGATCAAAATATGTGACTGGACCGAAAAAAGGAAAATAAATATTTGCCCTCTCAATCTGTTATCCTTGTTGAGTCTCTCCGTGACTTTGTTTTGAAGATCTTTATCTTATTGTCTTTATTTTGTTGAAGCTCCCCTCTCGCATTGCGTCAAGCTTTGCCTCTTCCCTGCGCGTCACTAGTTGTGTCAAATTCGTCTCTCTATGGCTTTGCATTGAAGAGTATTAGAGTAGTAGCTCGCTGTACCTTCTCCTTGCATCGAGCAACTCTTTGGGTTTTCCGATTTGGGGAAAACGAGTCGATAATGCGCGGTTACATTTTCCCACTTAATAGGCTGGTCAAATGGACAGCAAGTGGTAAACTCATCTCGCTTTGACAGCTCTTTTGTATGGAGACGATGTTAGATGTGGTCATACTTCTTTTTTTATGGTGGGCTAGATTTGGTCATACTTAAAAGATTAACTATGTTAACAGATTATGTAAAGGATTAACCTAAATTTAGGGTGATAGTTAATTGACCAAGTGGGTCAAAAACTCCCTGCCTATGTCACAAGAACTAGTAAAGATTGATGTGGAAACATGAAACTCACCAAATTGTCTTTAATTCCTGAACAAGGAGAGGATAACTTTTTTTCTAAAATACTTACGACTTATAGGCCTCATGTTATATAAGAAAGACCACTGTTGTTTGTCTCGTTGAACATTGATCATGGACAGGGCTGAAGATGCTAAGGGATCACGTCTAGTTTACCTCGCCGATTAAGTATTATGATAATAGTTGCACTGCATTTTGGGTTTGATTTTCTTGGCTAATAGTTCAGAAAAGCATGGAACTCAGTCTTCAAAGCTTCTGTGTGGTTGCTAGATGTGAATCTTTTTGCCCTTTTGGATGGCTCACAGCTCAATTAAGTTTTCGATATAAAACTGATGGTTTTTTGAAATTGATCCCTTCCCCACCCAATCTTCTGTTCATTCATAGTCTGGTGATTCAGCATATGGTCTATCGATCAAGATTTCATTTGTATAACATGGGTAACCCATAGTTATTGGTCCAAGAGCACATTGCATAAGTGAGTATGTTTGAGTTATGGTCTTCTTATTCCCTTTGACAAATGGCGAGACAAAATTTTAGTAATCAATTAACAAACCTTAATCTCCCTCATACTGGAAAACTTCACTAACTTTCACTTTCTGTGAATGTATATTTCCTTATTCTTTTTTCTTTGTTGTTTGGCAGTGAAAATTATGATCTCTTACGTCTCCGTCATTTTCTCGATACAGGGTGTTTATTATTATTTCTACCAAATATTCAGGAATAGAGCAGAAACTGATGCACTTGAACGTAAGAAAAAAGGAAATGGTGATGGATCAGTGGGAATGTTCTCTTCATTACTGGTGGCTGCTTTATCTGGGTAATTTTCTTTTCTGTTGGATACTATTTTTGGTGGCTTGGGTAAATCTGTTATATTTATAGTGCAGGTATCAACAACATTCTGCCACAATACAACAACAACAACAACAATAACCACCCAGTATAATCCCACAAGTGGGGTCTGGGGAGGGTAGGATGTATGCAGCCTCACCCCTACCCTGGAAGGGCAGGGAGACTGTTTCCGATAGACCCTCGGCTAAAGAACATTCTGCCACAATACCCTTATCAAAAAAACAAAAAAACAAAAAAAGAACTTGGATTCCGTCTTCATAATATGGATATTCTTATTTTATCTAAACAAAACTTGTAAAGCACCATCGTGAAGAATAAAAATTATCTGGCTAAAATGTCATTTGAGATTTTGTAGTTTTTCTTTTTTACTCATGAGTGTTTTGACTTTTCCATGTTACAGGTGTGTTAACGTGCTGCTGACTAATCCCATATGGGTGGTTGTTACACGCATGCAGGTAAAATACTCTGGGGTTCTCTTTACCTCCTATGAGAATGGTTATGAAATCGGTGCATTTACTTAATTTTTTGGTGAGCTTAGCACAGCAAAAAGTTTTATTGGTGTTTGTAGTTGGTCTTTGATTCTTGCATCCTTTATGTTGTGGAATAAGATCTTTTTCTTTTAAGATTTGTTTCTACCAGTTCAACACTTTCTTCTATGAGTTTTTGCTCTAACTTATCTCATGTGGAAATTGGAATTGTCGGAAGCGCAATACAGATGTAGAGCTACAATTTATTTCTTTTTTCGAGTGATTAGAAGTCTGTAACTGCATAAGACAAAGGCTCGCGGGGTCAGAGAATGAGCTCTATTTAAAACTCATTTTTGATGGGATTATGTTGAGGGATATATTGAAGCAAGGGAAGAAGTAGAAAGATGTTATAGTTTTTGTAATCTGAGGAAAGGGACTAACTTTAAGATAATTAACTAAAACCACCAGAAATAGAGGATTACAGGATGTGGTGCCATTTACAGGTCAAGAATGAGAACAGTGTTGCTTACTATCTATGAAATGGATATTCAGAAGGGTAATTAGAAGTTTGGTTTTCGGCAGGAATATGCAGAGTATGCTGATCTTTGCAATGGATTTCTGCTAGGACTCATTAATTCAACGACGAATAAATATGTCAGTATGAAACATTAAAGGGTGCCAATGATTGCAACCTTTACAGTAGCCTGGCTGGTAACCGTGGATTGAAAAAGAGCACAGAATGTGCAAAGCTGGCAGGTGTTAGTTGCAACATAAAGTTGCTTCTCTTTTGAGGAGACCAAAACATCATCATTGATTCTGCCGCCGTAATGCTGTTGCTTCTTCGCATTATATCAAATAGGTATGTGAGATTGAGATCAAATTTTTATCTTACAAAGTGGAATTATTGCAAGTGCAGTACTGGTTATGAATGTACGCAAACGGCAAACCAAAGTTTTTTAAGTTATGTGGATATATGTCTTTGTTTAGGGAAACAAACATCAGATTGATTAATTTGGGATGAGAAGAATCCTATGGAAAATAAATACAGACATATCATTGAGTATTGGAATTGACAAGCCCAGGTAGAGCAGAACTGATAGAGGATTTGTAGGCGACTCCAACTAGTTTGAGATAGCAGCGTTGTTGTTGTTGGAGAGCTGCAGTTCAACCTTAGTGCTGTAGTACCATTTGTCTATTAAACGTAGAATTAAGAGATCTGTATAGTTAGTTACCTAGCTCATGTTGATTACAAAGAAAATTTGCTCTTCAAACTGTATGCTTTGACCAAGCTGGGGAAATTGCTTTGCTCGTTCCATGTAGGCGTTGAGATAGAATAGTTGGTGTTGCAAATATAGTACTGTTATACATGTTGAGGTTGGATATCTGTCATTTGGAAGGGACGACATTGGTCCAAGATTGAATGTGTTGTTGAATATTGTGAGCGGAAGTAGAGTGGTGCTTTGAATTCACTTACTGACATTTTCCTGTGCGTTTGCTGCTTCCAAAGATGGAAAATGTCAGTTTGGAAGCTTAGTCATGTACTGATCATTTGTCATCTACAGGGATTCACAAGTAGAAGGAGCATCTGAGTTATGGATGGTATAGTATTCAATTGAAACTGTGGTTAGTTTGATGTCAAAATGATTCGCTTTAAATGTATTATTGATTGCCATGGTTTGATGTTAAAAAGCTTCACTTCAAAAGTATCACTAATTGCCTATCTACTGGTTTTCTTCGTGAAAAATTTCTCCCTACTATAATTTGTCGCATACTTGATTTTCTTACGTTTATTTCTCACAACTGTGTTGCAGACTCATACAAGAAAAGATAAAGATAACCACACCAAACCCGTAACATCACAGGATGCAATCTCTGCTGTGGTTGAACCTACGCCCTATGGGACAAGCCACACTGTATGTACATAGATATACCTATTAAAAGATGTGATTTATGATGCGTTGAACTTAATTTGCATACCTTGGAGCTTAATCTAGTTGGAGAAACCACGAGAATTTTACTTGTCAGTATCTGTTCTCGTGATGAAAGCTGGTGCACAGCTCCAACATATATCTCTCTAAAGATTCATTTTTTAAAAAAAAAAGTATTTCTTCAATGTTTTAAGTTTTAACTGGCAATATGGATTAGTTGATGCTTTGATGCTTAATTTTCTCATTACTTAATACTGGAGCATAATAGCATTGTGGGAAATGATGGTTTCTGAAAAGATTCATAATTTTTTGTTTTACTTTTTGTAAAATCAGAAACAGAAAATGTCTCTGCAGCTTCTATGCAGGACATGTGTGAACCTATGATGGTACTCACCTAGTCCTCTTTGATGTCGACTGGACTGAAGCATAAACATATTTTGCCATTTAGTAATTAGTGACTTTTTTGGTCATGCTTCACAGTCTTGGTATCAACTGTGCAGCCTATTCATGTAATTTTCTAATAGATAACACTTGTATATTTCAGATTCAAGAAGTCTACAGTGAAGCTGGAGTTTGGGGTTTCTGGAATGGTGTTTTTCCAACATTATTTATGGTATGTGAGAACTTACTCTAGTACGTAGTATGTACTAAATGATGGTTCCTGATCCTTCTCATTGCTAAATACAGGTAAGCAATCCTTCCATACAATTTATGCTATATGAAACCTTGCTGAAGAAGATCAGGAAACAACGTGCCTCTAGCAACAAAGGTGCCAATGATGTCACTGCTTTGGAGGTAAACTTTTGTCCCTTTCTCTTATTCTTCTAAATTGTTTTCTGGACTTGTATTATCATTTAGAAATTTTAGCTTTTGATGTGTCTAACTGTTGGACATCATGTGTTTATATCTTTGCTAGATATTTCTACTCGGAGCTGTAGCAAAACTTGGAGCTACAGTTGTAACGTATCCTCTTCTGGTTATCAAGGTATACAAGTTCAGTATGGAGAAAGTTCGTTTCCACCCTTCTCATCAAAATTTTCTCATCTGTTGGAATAATGCGCAAATATTTGATGCAAATAGCAGCCCCCTAAAAGTTGACTCATACTCATCGTCATCTTCTGTTTTTCTACACTCCGTTTCACCTTTGGGGTAAATTAGTCAACCAACTGTCAAACAACATACCTAATGGCGATGGACATATACATTCTTTGCCTTTAAACTTTGTTCACTGTGTCCTCTTCAATTCAGCTTCATTTGGCCCCATTAATAATTTCAGCTAGCATAATTCGAAATGGTTTCACTATATGCTTTTAGCTGTATTGACTTCCGCAGAGTATTCACACAACATCAATTACCACATTCTCAGTTTTAACTTTCATTGCAACTGCCGATCGGAACAGTTGAAATACAGTTTGGCGGCAATAGGGTCCAATTTAGGTCTATGCAGAGTTTGGAACACTATCCAACAGTTGTTTGATTTTAAGTGCTTTCTGTCTTAGTCACGACTTCAGGCAAAGCAGGATGTTGGTGGGGATAAAAGACATCACTATAAAGGTCAGTGGACTTGAGTTACCGTGTTCCTATACTGGGTATCATTTTAAAGGTTAGAATATTTTCTATATTTGAGTTTCTAAAAATTCTACATTGGTGAAATCAGACTGCCAAATGCAGTAATTCTATTTACAGCAATATGTTAACCTACATTCAAAATAAAAATGACAAAAGTACGACCTGGACTCATTTGGAATTTGGATTATTTTATCTAGATTATCTTGACTGAAACTTTGTTGGCAATTTGATGGTGGATTTAGTCGGCCATTTTCTGTAACTCAATATGACATATATTAGGTTTTTTTCCATATAGCTTTTTGGGCTTCTTTCTTTTTCCAAAAATAAAAAATAAAAAAGTAAAAAGTTGCTCTATGCAATATAGGCACACTTGATGCTATTGTGAAGATTTTACGCTATGAAGGATTTCATGGATTCTGCAAGGGGATGGGCACAAAAATTGTACAAAGTGTTCTTGCTGCTGCTGTTCTATTCATGGTCAAGGAGGAACTTGTCAGGGGTGCTAGATGGTTATTAACAGGTAGTTCTGCTACTTCTATCAGATTAAAGCCTCATTAGAAGTTGGTTTTCCTCATTGAAGTCTAAGCAAGGTGCAGCTTCAGTCAGAAATGCGCCCACAAGAAATACCTTCAGAACTAGGACGTGTTACTTTGTAATAACAAAGATAAAGATGTTTTTATAACAGTGATGTTCTAACCAGCTTGCGAGCATCTCAACTATTCAATTGGATATATGCTATCTTCACCATTACAGATATCGGGTCGTATGCTGTGTCTTCACGGTATAGAATGAAAATATCTTAGTAGACCTTAAATCCGTTCTTTGGTCAAGGCATACTAGATAATGCCGTCTATCTTCCTTCTGTATCAAAGGTGATATGTTGTTGTATTTCTTATTACTATTTCAAAATTGTTTGGACTTGGACTTGAGCTTCTTTATAATCAATTGACTAAGTAGAACGTGTTATTTATTAGTCTATTGGTGATCCGATTTCCTTAAGTTATATACTTCACTTTTGGCAGCGCTTAGTGCATCTAAAAGCTTTCCTGTTTGCTTCTTATTAGGTCCAAACTTGGTCAAAAATAAGGATTTGATAGGAATATATTCCATCTTGTGAATGAGAATGGCCATAGGATTTGATGGAAATGTAATTTTTGGGAGGAAACTAGGAAAATGAAGTTATGACTTTTTGTTTGATCTTTGAACTGATGTGTTTCATAAATGCCTTAGGTTGATTAACAAAAGGGAAATTTCTCCCCTTTTTTTTTCTTTCTAAAGGGGAAATCAACATTTCAAATTAAGAAAAAATTAAAGGAATGCACTCAGTGAATCAGTGTATTAAAATCTTAAATCAAACTATCATAAGTTCCATCTAATTCGCCAACTAGTCAACGTGTGATTATGATTTTAAGCCAGCTTCTTAACTTCTTACTCCATCAGTTTCAATTTAAATGACACACTTTTTTTATTAGTCCGTTCTAAAAAGAATGACACATTTCTATAATTGTAAATAATTCAACTTTAAACTTTTCATTTTACCCTTAATGAGAAGCCATTTGCATCTATACCTAGTTTTTGGGTCATCATTTAACTTATACCCGCTTTGCACAAAAAATTGCAAGCGTACCCACTTTTCGGGTAACTTCAGACATACGGGCCTGAAGTAGCAAAAATTTATGTTTGAAGTTTGAACTTCAGAATTTTTTGCCTGAAGTGTTGCCTTATCAAAGCAAAACTTCAGATATTTTTTCCTGAAGTTTGGCCTGACTTGCAAAGGCAATCACGCAAACTTCAGTTCATAGTGCAAGGGCAAACTTCAGTTCAATTGTGTATGTCTGAAGTTTGGACTTCAGAATTTTTTGCCTGAAGTGTTGTCACGACCCAAACCGATGGGCTGCGACGGGCACCCGGTACCTTACTCAAACGAGTAGCAACATAACGTATCTTTTCGTATCATGCTATCATAGGTAAATGAGACGGAAAGGTTGTCGTAGGATAACAAGAATAAAACATGTAATACCAACTTATCCATAAGACTTATGGGCCTATACGACCAAAATGATCACTCGTACACTAAACATAGGCCGACAAGGCCATACAGTATTTCACATACATGACATATGTCTACAAACCTCTAAGAGTACATAAAAGTCATATGGCCGGGACAGGGCCCGACATACCAATCAATACGTGTCCAATGCATACTGATCAAATAGGCAACTCCGGAGCAAATAGAGCGCACCAACACCTTCCGCTGAGCTGATAGCTTACTTGGAGGGCTCTCAACCTGTCTATCGGGACCTGCGGGCATGAAATGCAGCATCCCCAGGCAAAGGGACGTCAGTACAAATAATGTACCGAGTATGTAAGGAATGAAAATCAGTAAATAATAGACATGAGAGAAACATGGAGTAAAGACTCAACATGTAATTCTGAATAACTCTGTGAATCATTAATATGTATAATGTCATGCATATGCATATAAATGTCATACCAAGCATGGGTATATGCGTTCATAACATTATCAAGTCTCTGAGGGCATCCCATCATATCATCTCGGCCACTATGGGCAAATCATCAACGTATACCAGTTGCTTAGGTGGTGGTGCGTATATAACGCCGTAACATTTTTTCCATATCCCATATACATATAATATACATATATACGTGTATATAACGACATCTGGCCATGGGTCAATGTACATGTATAAATGAATGCAATGCATGAGAAGTACGTCAATAAAACCTCTCGGAACGTCATAAGACCATTATGCCTCTGATTAATATCATGAAATAAACTTTATCAACTTACGTATTTTCTGAGACCCATGAACAGATGATAGAATATTAGGACACATGGGGAATCAAGAACATAAGCATCTCTAGCATTTCTATGAATAGAGTCATTTATGGAAGTTGTGCATTCGCTCGTTTCGTTTGTATCGTATGGATCATGCCAAAAGGAAAGAACAGATAACCTTAACATACCTGAGCCGATTCTCTTGACAATCTCTCTAACATACGTCTTTTGCGAAAAATACGTAACGGCGGATCGAAGTAGGGAAAAATCTGTATATATTCTTGAGAAAGATTGTACCGTGCTCTCTTAGAATTTCTTCACACGTTGCTGTAGCGTTATGAAGTTTCATAGGGACTCATTTTTGAAAATTCCTCCAGCACTTAGCAAATCTTAGCATCATCAATGGAGGAACAATGTAGGAAAATAAATACAAACACTTGGTGGATATCCAGTGACTAGCTGAGACACTCCTTTCTGTTGATGGCACATCCATTGAAAGTAGATTGTTTACATCCTTAAGGATTTTGTTTAATCCCTCAATACCAAAACCAAAGACAATGTTACCAAAGAAAACATTCCAAATGAAGAAGTATATAACTTTTATGCATGCACTCCTCTTCCTGCCACTACGAGAGATAGAGCCCTTCATATTAGAAAATAGCATCATACTTTTAATTAGATAATAAGACCTCTTAAAGATATAAGTTGTGGCCCCATTTTCTAGCTTAGTTGGCCAAAGATATCTCCAAATTTGCCGCCTACAAATGTGACTTAATAGTCACTTCTTTGAGCTGCCGCGTTAAGGGGTGATGCCCCCCCCCCCCCCCCCTCCCCCCTATTTTATCCAAATGTGCTTAATTAATTGGTTAATCTCCCACTAAAAATTAATAATTACCCAATTATCCATATAATTAAGAATTATCCCAACTTACTTAAAATACTACTCACTTTTAACATACCTTATACACCTTACTATCATGGTAATGTAGTACCTTGTATGACACTAGTCCATAAATACCGGGTATTTATAGTTCGGACCATATTTTATCTCAAAATGCCAAACTTTGACGAAATTCATTTCCTTCGATTTGCTTACCCTCTCACCTTCACGAATTTACTTATCACTTGTTTGAAATAGCATAATACTTATAATCCCAAAATAATCTCATTCCCGAGCTTACGACGAAACTTTAACGTAAAAAAAATGCGGGATATAACATCTCATTTCCGAGATTTCATCAATTTATTTATGGTGTACTTTTACGTACGAAAATATGGGGTGTAACATCATTCCCCCCTTTGGAACATTCGTCCTCGAATGTTGACTGATGCACTTATCATTCTCATAACCCATAGCTTTTGCGAATACTTTAGTACTCCTCTTGCCATCTAGACAACTGTTCTGTGAATGAATCCCAAAGGCCAGGGCATTCCCCATTTAGGCCTCTTTCTCATACCACGACTTGTCGTCGGAATTCTTCCAATCTCGTAACTGTTTCTACCTTTTGTCATGCAACCTGTACGACATTTTTCCTTGTATATGCGCCTATGCGACTCTTCTCTCCTTCTTCCTCCAATTTTTTTTACCAATCTCTAGGCTTCACTTTGTGAACATATATAGAATTATGACAAGCTGTCCCTCTTGGTGTCTATAGGTATACTTGAAGTTCTTCGCTTGGTACTTTGTTGAACTTACGAATACTGCTATATCTTGTTTCATAGCTTTAGTTATATATCCTTATGGCTTTACTACATCTAGGTAGGTTAGTACACCATTACTCTTACTTCGATTTATCGCTACTGAGGTCTACTACCAAACTCTAGATTACTCTTGTTGTTTATCCTATATGTATAAATCTAAGTCCTTTAACGCTTCTTCATTACTGTTCATCTTAAGAATGATGGCCTAATCTCATCTCATACTTTGTAACTTTTATCCATCCATTATTGATTCACCTCAATGTTGATTTGCAATCTACTACTGATAACTTGAAACCTCTTACGTAATATATTGTCACTAGGGCTTATGTCTTATCGGGGAACATCTGAAACGATTAGACTGATCCACCTGGGGCGATATTGTAGTTCCATAACCCTATTTCATTGCATCCCAATGTGGGTATTTCAATCCTATACAATTCATGAAATCCCCCTTTTTTTCTTCAAATCATTACTCAATCGAAGGCCCTATCATCATCCTTTATCTTTCACAATTACACCCTCATTCTACTACCAGGGCAACATTCCATTTCTGCTAAATGCTATTAGTCTTAGACTCCTTTGAGTTTATACAGGTTATACTGAGCTTTCTGTAACTTTGAGAAACCATCAGCTCTTCTTGTTGCGTGCATACTTAGCTTACCTTAGTGCCACACATATTGGAATTCCATACAACTCATGTGATCTTGAATATTACTTCTGATTTTACTTCCCGTTCATTAGCCACGGTAGGTGCCATTTTCTTATGGAGTGCATACAATGTTGTTGTGAGACTGTTGTTATAAGACCATTTCCTCCTTAGGTTACTGTGCTTAGGTTGAAGCCTTCTTCCTTATTTCCTCAGCTAGTCTTTCGTCGTAGTACTTAGGGAGACCTTTTGGCTCTTGTAAAGTTACAAGCTTGTTACATCGTTTACCCGACAGAATTTTTTTGATGTTCGTACTCACCTATAATCATCCTTAGTTACTTACCTCCACATTCATGTGCTCGTATGGTTGATTCTGATCTGAAGTTTACATTGTCTTCCCATAACCCTCATACGGTATCTTTAACTACCCCAACTCCTATCTGAATATTTCTCAAGGATCACGATATCATGATCTGCGAGACTGGATTCACTATGTTGGGGTTCACTATATTTACCTTGCACGATCTGTTGATTTGTCTGTATCCTCTTGTCTAGCCATAACTAGGCTCTTCCTGAATCAACTACTAACTACTCATTGGCCCATTCTCATATCAATATTCCGCGTAAATTTTTCTTGGGTTATTTCCTTTGTCTTAACTTACGTCTTGTACTGGCTCCTTACCTGTCAATAACATTTGGGCAGGAACCCTTACTTCCTTTCCTTGACGTCGTGCTTGCATAATGTTCTAGGATCGTAGCATATCTGTAGGCTTTGAATAAGTGCAATCTCATCCCTTTCTTATTTTTATCGCATTCTTCCTTTATCACCCCATAGTTACTAGAATCACTTAATACTGACTTAATGTCACATCACTCCATATCCCCCCTCTCTAGGGGAGTACTAAGATTTAGTGCTACGGCGATCTACCTATAGATGTTTTACCTCTTCATCTTTGGCGTCTTTTTACATCACCGATGAACCTTACTCGCCTTGCGGTAATCTTTCTGTACCAAGGATCACGAAATTCCTTACTCGCGAGGGTGACACTTAGAGTAACTGGCACATACGGTCCCTTAAGCTTAAATTTGCTCACATTGCTTGCTTTAGGGAAGCGTCTTCCTGAATGACCATTCTCTGAATTTCTCATGAATCTTCTTCTGTTGTCCATTCTATTATCGCTGGAACGAAATCTGAAATTCTCATGATGTCGTCCATTATCGAATCACTCAGTCCCTAATTCATGTTTAGTTTATCTTGTTCACCAATCCATACCGATTTCTATTACTCTGGGGTCTAAACTTTCCTTCTGGTAATCACGTTAGAGTCACGAACTTATTTCTCGAAATGAGGATATGACTTTATGGCCTATACTCTTTCGTTGTCTCAAGGCCGAACACCTCTCATATTTTCCTTCACTTGACTATATACTTTGTAATACTATCATTTTTTTTTATCTACCGTTGTCATCCATGTATCATATCTTACTCATAATGCTTCATTAACTCTCTTTTTATTTTCCGATAATATTTATGTCTATCACTTTATTCTGTGAACTCGAACAAGACATTCTTTTGCTTTTAGCTCCCCTTGCTCCCTCCATTGGCTCTTCGGGTTGTCTAACATTCTCTCTCTACTAGGGACGGGATCCACACTAAGGTAATATTTATCCCTTCCAGGATTCCAGTGCCTATCTTTGTAGTACTTATATGTAGTTGTATTATTTTAGAGTGCACCATCTGGGTGTCTCATAAGGAGATCTATTAGCACATTTCGGAAATGTCAACTAACGCAAACATTTATCCACCATTTTGGGTCACTCTAACCCCAGCCGGATCCTGATATCCGTCATTCTCTTATACTACTTCTGTTAGCTTCCATAGGGTATAAATGAGATGGGTGTAGTCAATTGTACATACCTCTATTACAATTGAAGGTGACTCAAAATGCTTATATTTCTCTGCTTGAATTGTAGATAATGTTCATCTCTGCTAACTAGGTACCTCTTATCCTTCTTCACCTTGCTTCTTTTACTTGTTGAAACTTGTACCTTCTGATTCTTTCATTGTTTTTTTTACCATAGGAGTGGATAGGCATTCTTGCCTTAGGGATCCTTATCAAGAAGCTTACGCATCTTAGTATACACATGATCTGCTGAATACCTCATCTTTATCCATCATAAGCATGATGCAAAAATCGAGTTCCTCTGACTCAACTCTTCCACAGCTATATCCCTTACCAGCTGTCCTTCTAGATGTAGGTATTGTTGTATTACGAATAAAATAGAATTTAGGAATGTGAACTCTTATAAGTGAGCTCTACCACACGATCTAGAGCAAGAAGAAAGAGTGACAGTCCTAAATGCCCTATAGCCTCCTGCTTTATAAGTGTGGTGCACGACAAACCCATAAACAAGACTCTACTAGACACGGCTTGTAGACTCCCTAGGACAGAACTGCTCTGATACCACTTTTGTCACAACCCAAACCGACTGCGACGGGCACCCGGTACCTTACTCAACCGAGTACCAACATAACGTATCTTTTCGTATCATGCTATCATAGGTAAATGAGACGGAAAGGCTATCGTAGGATAACAAGAATAAAACATGTAATACCAACTTATCCATAAGACATATGGGCCTATACGACCAAAATGATCACTCGTACACTAAACATAGGCCGACAAGGCCATACAATCTTTCACATACATGACATATCTCTACAAGCCTCTAAGAGTACATAAAAGTCATAAGGCCGGGACAGGGCCCGACATACCAATCAATACGTGTCCAATGCATACTAACCAAATAGGCAACTCCGGAGCAAATGGAGCGCACCAATACCTTCCGCTGAGCTGATAGCTTAATTGGAGGGCTCTTAACCTGTCTATCGGGACCTGTGGGCATGAAATGCAGCGTCCCCAGGCAAAGGGACGTCAGTACAAATAATGTACCGAGTATGTAAGGAATGAAAATCAATAAATAATAGACATGAGAGAAACATGGAGTAAAGACTCAACATGTAATTCTGAATAACTTTGTGAATCATTAATACTTATAATGTCATGCATATGCATATAAATGTCATACCATGCATGGGTATATGTGTTCATAACATTATCAAGCCTCTGAGGGCATCCATTATATCATCTCGGCCACTATGGGCAAATCATCAATGTATACCAGCTGATCAAGTGGTGGTGCGTATATAAC
This sequence comes from Nicotiana attenuata, assembly GCF_001879085.1. Lineage (NCBI taxonomy): Eukaryota > Viridiplantae > Streptophyta > Magnoliopsida > Solanales > Solanaceae > Nicotiana > Nicotiana attenuata. The sequence continues at coordinate 27,737 of NW_017674576.1, forward strand.
GCTGTAACCTTTTTCCCATATGCCATATACATATAATATACATATATACGCGTATATAATACCATCTGGTCATGGGTCAATGTACATGTATAAATGAATGCAATGCATGAGAAGTACATCAATAAAACCTCTCGGAACGTCATAAGACCATTATGCCTCTGATTAATATCATGAAATAAACTTTATCAACTTACGCATTTTCTGAGACCACTGAACAGATGATAGAATATTAGGACACATGGGGAATCAAGAACATAAGCATCTCTAGCATTTCTATGAATAGAGTCATTTATGTAAGTTGTGCATTCGCCCGTTTCGTTTGTATCATATGGATCATTCCAAAAGAAAAGAAGGGATAGCCTTAACATACCTGAGCCGATTTTCCTGACAATCCCTCTAACATACGTCTTTTGCGAAAAATACGTAACGGCGGATCGAAGTAGGAAAAAATCTATAAATATTCTTGAGAAAGATTGTACCGTGCTCTCTTAGAATTTCTTCACACGTTGCTGTAGCGTTATGAAGTTTCCTAGCGACTCATTTTTGAAAATTCCTCCAGCACTTAGCAAATCTTAGCATCATCAATGGAGGAGCAATGTAGGAAAATAAAATTAATACAACACTTGGTGGATATCTAGTGACTAGCTGAGACACTCCTTTCTGTTGATGGCACATCCATTGAAAGTAGATTGCCACTACGAGAGATAGAGCCCTTCATATTAGAAAATAGCATCATACTTTTAATTAGATAATAAGACCTCTTAAAGATATAAGTTGTGGGCCCCACTTTCTAGCTTAGTTGGCCAAAGATATCTCCAAATTTGCCGCCTAGAAATATGACTTAATAGTCACTTCTTTGAGCTGCCACGTTAAGGGGTGATGCCCCCATCTCAACTTACTTAAAATACTACTCACTTTTAACATATCTTATACACCTTACTATCATGGTCATGTAGTACTTTGTATGGCACTAGTCCATAAATATGGGGTATTTATAGTTCGAACCGTATCTTATCTCAAAATGCCAAACTTCGACGAAATTTATTTTTTTCGATTTGCTTACCCTCTCACCTTCACGAATTTACTTATCACTTGTTTGAAATAGCATAATACTTATAATCCCAAAATAATCTCATTCCCGAGCTTACGTCGATTAACTTACGACAAAACTTTAACGTAAAAAAAATACGGGATGTAACATCTCATTTCCGAGCTTTCACCAATTTATTTATGGCGTACTTTCACGTACGAAAATATGGGGTGTAAAAAGTGTAGCCTTATCAAAGCAAAACTTCAGATATTTTTGCCTGAAGTTTGGCCTGACTTGCAAAGACAATCACGCAAACTTCAGTTCATAGTGCAAGGGCAAACTTCAGTTCAATTGTGTATGTCTGAAGTTTGAACTTCAGAATTTTTTGCCTGAAGTGTGTAGCCTTATCAAAGCAAAACTTCAGATATTTTTGCCTGAAGTTTGGCCTGACTTGCAAAGGTAATCAGGCAAACTTCAGTTCATAGCAAGGGCAAACTTCAGTTCAATGACTACTGAGAGACATGCTTTGCGGCATTCGTGATGTATTATACAAATTGTGCTATGTAAGCACAAATACTGTATTAGCTGTGTAGCTTCACTTGTCACTTGTTACTTTGTACAAGTTCTCGAGTAATCACCGTGGACTTCACTATAAATATATGGTTACTGACATCAGTTGTCCTCAAAAGAGCCAATACACATTAGCATTTACAGATATTGTTTGTGCTTAACGACTTTAAGGGATCGAGGTGGGACTCTTTGAACATTTTGATGTGAATATACGTAGAAGGGGCAGGCCTATCTGGCCATGAAATAACCATTCAATATGTCAGGAGGAAGAAGAAGAGGAAAAGAAGAAAGTCCTGCCTCTTCTTCGTGCATTCAATATGGCAGGCCTATTTAGCCATGAAAGAAGAAGAAGCGGAAAAGAAGAGGAGGAAGAGAGGAGCGCATAGGTGAGGAGGAAGAAGATGAGGCGTTTGAAGTTGTCAAAATTAGGGTATAGGTTAAAGAATTTTAAAAAATGGGCATTGTCACACCTCCTTTTCCCCAAGGGGATAGGGAATTTTTTCAATTAAAGTGACATTGTTCGAAATGAGATTATTTTTTTAATTTAAAGTCGCCACTTGGGATAATTATATAGTGTCCCAAGTCACCAGTTTATTTTAAATCCCAAATCGAGGAAATTGACTCTATTTATGGTCAGCGAACACAGAAGACTGGTAAGGTATTCTGTTTATCCGGGAGAAGGTGTGAGGCACTCCCGGATTCCGTAGTTTTAGCACGGTCGCTTTTAATCATACCTGGCTTATTTAAATATTTAATTACGTATTTTAAACCTACAGGCATTTTACCCTTTACTACTTTTAAGTGCTTGATTATTCGTAATTATGGAATTACCTTAAAACGAGTCACGCGTACGTGTACTCATTTCGTTCGGCGCGTCAAGAATCATGTCACGCGTACGTGTACACAATTAATCACGTTTTATTAATTATTAAGATTATTTGGCCAAAGTCGCGCGAACGCGTACCTTGAATTATTTTGGAAATCATAATTATGTCACGCGAACGTACACATAACTACGATAATTTATTTATTAATACACGCCTAAAGCATACTAGCGATTATTAAGAATTATTCTTCTTAAACTAATATTGAGATTATTTCAATTTGTTGTTTCCCCTTTTCTAGATCAAAATAAAAACTAAATAAAAAAAAAATCTGTTACTACATAGGACTTCAGATTTATAAAGCTAAACAAATATACTAAATAAAAAAAACTCTTAAACAGATTTATAATGTTAACACACTTGCCACACATAATAACAAATAACAAGAATAACATCTAAATAAAACTCTCGTGAACAAAATTTCAGCAAACTTCATGGAAATAAGAAGCAAAAATGTTAAAAGAGGAAAAGAAAGACCTTGTATTGGCTGAGAACTTCAATTCAACATACATCAAGCCAAGTGATAATCCAAAGGCAATGAAAAGGAAGACATGACATGGATCGAAAATTCTCGTCGAGAACTCTCAACGAATGCATATTGGAAACCTCGCCAAAGACGGAACCTTGAAACCTCGCCGTAAAACTCGAACGACGACCTAAACCCAATTACAAGCTGCATTGAGGAAGAAACGCGATCGTTTTAGTGGTGTTTTCGATGCATTTCCAGCTAGTTTTTAGGTGTCTCGCGTTTCGGATCGTGAGCTTGAGGAGGCCGTTTTGTTAGATTTTTGGTCGAGGGTGGTGGTGCCTGGCGGCGTCCAGTGAGGTGAGGGGTGGGGAAAGTTGTTGGGTCTTTAGAGATTAAGGATTGAGGGATTTTTTTGGCTGAATTTTGTTAAATGGAGATATATTTTTTGACCGCTGCCTTCCTTCGTGAGTGTGTGTGTTCAAGAAAGAAGCTGCTGCTTCTGTTTTTTAGAAGAAAGGAGATGCCCCTTTTCTTTTTACTATTTTTTTCAGATCTTTTTTCCCTTTTTCGTCTGTCGTGTATGTGTGTCTTTGTAGTGAATGGGAGTGTCTAGGTGAATTTGGATAAGAGGGAATAAATATGTTTATGTAGAAGGCTAGGTGTCACAAAGCAATTGGTACTAAAGAAAAAGAATCTTTGAATAAGCTTAAATGAGGAAAAGAGCACGTGACATGAAGCAAAAATTAAGGGAAAGGGGCACCACTTAAATTTCTTTCATACTTTGACTTTCTATTTTTGTTATTCTCGTTTCTTCTTCTTTTTTTGCTTTTGTTTGTTTGTTTTTGTTTTCTTTTACAATTTTTTTTTCTAAAGATAAACCAAAATATTTATTATCTAAATAATAGGATATAACTAAAAGTAAAATAGCAAATTAAAGAAATATAAAGACTACTCAACACTTATTAAAGACCTACAATTTTAAAACTAAACTAAGTAAATATAAACATATTTTTTTGAAATTTTTCTTGTTTTTGCACATTAGAACAAAACTTAAAACTGTTTAAATACCACAAAGTGGTGAAAGTTTCAAATATAGTCAAAAATTAGGTGCGACCAAATAGGGCGCCCCGTGCAATTTTTACTTTATAACCACACAAATGTTATGGCGCCACAAAGCTTTTAAGACCAAAAGTATTACTTTGTTCTCTGAAATTCCGTACCGAGTCAAATTAGCTCGTCTAAATTGAAACGGAGGGAATAATTAAAAGGAAAAATACCAGCTATGTCTATTTATAAGTAGCTTATTACAAAAATTGACAAATTCATAAAATATTACTAATATTAGCCAAATAGCTATTTGTAACAAAAAATGTCAATTTTTTGCTTTCTTTTGGTGGATATTATTAGAATAGATTGGGTACATCTTAAGGAGTTTGAATCTCAGTTTTGGGATTATTTGGTGGAGTTTTGAGGTGATTTGAATTGAAAATTCGAAGTAGAAGATGAACATGAAAAAAATGATAGGTGTATCACATTGTGTATCGCATATGTATCATATTTGTATCACATGTATACCTGCGTGTGAGATACATGCGTGATACATGTGTCGCTGAAGAATTTTTTGAACTCGATTTTAACTACGAATTTTGATACCAAATCAGTCCAAATCACCTCGAATCTTCCTCAAATTTTATATATTGACTCATCTATATGTTTTCTATGAATCTCAACCATACCCATTGAAAAAAGTTCTTTTTTGCTTAAATTTTTGGAATCTTCTATATCTATTTTCTTGTATTTCATCACCTTATTTGTTACCTCATCCATGAAATTTTTCTTCCGTCTTACATATAATGTTGCTAATCATGCTTAAAAATATGAAAAGAGATCTTTGTGTGTGATTCTTGGAGAGAAAGAAACTTGTTTCTTTGAGTTTTCAATTTTTATATAAGCTTGACGAGTTTTGGTAAGTTTATGATTAATGGATAGAGATTGGTAAGTTAGTATTTTTTTGGGATATTTGTTAGATTCCCAATTAATACATGACGTACTACTTAATTAAGCCAGCTTTTGTCTAATCGCAAATCTGACATGACGCTTTCATTATCACCCCCTTAGGCCATCTCCAACCTTGCCCCTATTTTTTGTCCCCAAAATGGGGATTTCTCCATTTTGGGGACAACTTACTCTAACCATTCCCCCATTTTTTTCCCCAAACTTTTTTATATTCTTCTCTCTCTTCTATATTATATTATTATCTTTCATTTCAATTTTATTTTTTAATTTCCATTAAACAAATTCCATCTTTTATTTTTATTAATTTGTAATTTTCATAATTAAAACAATTTCATAAAATTTTAAATAATATAATTTGTAAGCAATTATTATAGATTAACTAATAATTCAAATAAAAGTGAAATCATTGTGATACAAGATTAATTAAATACATATTACATAACGATAAAATTCATTCGAAATACTAGATAAATATTCAACTTCCTCTAGTATATAAATGATCTATTAATGCATTACGAAGTGCAAAATGAGCATCTTTGTCCTTAATTCTTCTATGTCGAGTTAAATACTATAATGATTTTGGTGTATCTGGAAACGACATAGGTCCCTACTAAGTTATTATGCTATTTACCGTGGTTTCAATTTTTATGTATTTTAATTTAATATATTTTCAATTGTCATGCATTTCCAATTTTAATGTATTTTCATTTAATGTATTTTCAATTTTCACTTTTCAATTTTAGCAACATATAATATTTTATATTCGCACCTTTCAATTTTAACAACATCTAATATTTTATATTTGCACCATTCATTTTTTGAGATAATAATATATTTTTTGTACAATTAACTTATAATAAAATTAACTTATAATTTTACATAAAAATAATAAATGCACGAAAATTAATTTATCAAAATTATACACCAAAGTTAAGATATAATATTAATATTATAAAGACATTAGATAAATATAATTAGGTATATATAAAGAGATAAATTAAAAGATTAAACAATAAAATAATAATAAAAAATTGATGAATAGTAATGGGGGAGATGAATAGTGTACCCCATATTTGAGGGAACACTATTCATTCCCCATTTTGGGAAAAAAAATGAGAAAAAATTGGAGCAAAATTCCCTCAAAAATTTTCCCCATTACGGGGATGGGGGCAAGGTTGGAGATGACCTTAGGCCCCGCACTGTCCCACAATAAGCAATATGGGCCCAATAAGAGTCAGCTTGGCCCTACGCAAAACCATAATTGCCGGATTCCAGTTCAGCCCTAAATCACATTTCATTACCACATCTGAAATCCGTTAGGCCTTCCATCGATCCTATTTAAAGGAACTCAACGCCTCTTGTTTCCTATTTGCAGCTGTTCGACGTGTGGATTGCGTTATTTTCTCTCAATCTCCTTCAAATTTTTTGGATTACGAGCTTATTTTCGAACAAATTTAACCTTAATTAATTGAAATTTAAAATGGATCATCATTCAGAGAAACAACAATCTGTGAACAATCTGGAGATTGATGAGGCAGAAAATTCAAATCGCGTGGAGGAATTCGACTCGTCGTCATCGGAGGATAATATTTCGTACGATGCCGTTTCGTCCGGCGGCGCGTGCACATCAGTAGAAACCGACGTTGTTCAGTGGCTTTTGGCTCTGGATTTACAGGTGATGGGAGCTTGCCGAGTCGATGAAAGGCTAAAGCCTTTGTTGAAGCTAGATGTTTCCACCGGTGCTGCTGAAGATCGATTACTGGCTTATCTTAGTCAAGTACGTCTCAAATTCTCCCAAATTAATACTCTCTCTATCCCAAATTATTCATGTTTCGTTTTCCAAGAGTCAATTTGACTAATCTTTGAAGCTAAATTGGATTGTAGATGATTAAGAGAATTAACTGAATAGCCATTCGTCCAAAAAAATTAGCTGTATTATATATGTATATTAGCTAACGGCCGTAAATTTTTTGGCGGAGTGGCCAAATATGCAGCTTCCCCTAAGATTAACTCAATATCTTAAACCAAAATTTGGATATTTAAAAACTACTACTATACAAAAAGTACTACTACTAAGTAGCAATTTTTTTCATGTTAAATGTTGAGAAGAAATTTTAAAAAAAATTCAGTGAGTTTGAGTTTTGAGAAATGAAACATAACAACTAATTTGGGACTGAGGGGGTACTCTCTTTTCCCGTATTATCCGGCCTTTGTTTGACTGGGCAGGGACTTAAAAAAAGACACTTCTGAAATTTGTAGTTTAAAACAAGTTATAATCATTGGTGTGGTTATACAATCATCTCTTTTTTTGGTAATTCACAATATTATTAATAACCAAAGAATCAAATTACATCGTATAGTGGCCAGCTCGGCCCATACACAACTCTACCCTGTACTCCTATCCTTAACAGACTGATTTACCCAGTTTCTACACACTTATCGCTTATATCCTATAAAAATCTTTGCTGCAGGACTTCTCTAAGCTTGCCTACAGCCCGTACATTACATGTGTATGCTATCTCTCTAATGATGCTCTTAGTATCTCTATGTACCTTTTCAAAAACTCTATGGTTTCTTTCATTCCATATACTATACAAAGTTTCAGCTAGAACCATTCGCAAGAGCTGCCCTTTAACAGATTTCTTCTTTGCTTTCTCCACAAACCAGGTTATTAGCTGATCCCACGTTTTTTTTTGCACCTGGATATGTAGCCAGTTGAAAATTCCTTCCCATAATCCAGTGGTGGTAGTACATTCCCAGAATAGATGAGCATGAGTCTCTAGATGATTTCCACAAAAAACACATATTGAATCCACGTTGATGTTCCATTTGCTTATACAATTATCTCGTCAAGGTAAAAGAACAATAAATGGGAATCTTAAAGTTAAATTATTTCTAAATAAAAGAAAAGTGTCATTTTTTTTGGATAGACTAAATAGGAAAGTGTGCCACCTAAATTGGTACAGAGAGCGTATGTATTTCTTCAGCTTTTTTCTTACTTAAGAAGTTCAATTAAATCTGTGTGGAGCTCATTTTAGGTCATTGTGTTAATTTTGATTGTGACATTGTTTGATGCGAATGCGATATTATATTTGCAATAAAAAGAGTATGTGATCGTAATTGTTCTTTGACAGAATTTTGAACCATCAGAAGTTGGAATGCTTGCGAGGTGCTTGTGCATTCCACTCGTTTCAATACGTGTTGGGAAGATCAAGAAGCAGGGGACACTCTTGCGCCCGACCACTACAAGGTAGTGACTGAAAAATTTGCTCTTATGCATGTATGGTTTCGATGTTGGGGTTTATTTAGGTCCAACGTTTTTTATTTTTTATCTTTTATGTTTACTTGTAGTTCTTGTGACATTCTAATGACTGACTGCTTTTGTTAAATCAGCTCCTTCGTAATTTGACTGGTAGACATAGATTGTGCTCTTTTTATCCTCTCTTCCTTCTCCATTGTAGGAAAGTTGATGCATTTCGTTGCAGCTAGTTATTTTTGCTATTATTATATTCATAATCTTGTCTCGGGCAAGCTAAGATTGATGTATTATTGATCACGTCCAACTATGCCTTATAAAAAGGACAATGCGGACGTTGCAAATATAACCTGAGTATTATGCCCAGAGTCGAATCCACAGAGAATTAACCTATCAATCACTATCTTTAGACCCACTAAACTCTTCAGAACCAGTTTCCCAGATGTTTGAATTACAGTTGAAGGTCGCTTTACTAACTAAAATTGCAAGTAAATTAAACAGCTGTAAACTAAAATGCTAAGGTTGTAACCAATGATGAGAAGAAGCTAAGGCAATGATTTTCCCTATTGAAGGAATCCCTTCTGTTTATGCTCATACAAATTTACCAACACATCTCTATCAATCATGAACGCTCATCTTACCGTAAATCTCTCCCGAGTAATCACAGTACAAGTTTCCCCACACTTGTTCAATAACCGTGAGAGAACATATCCTTCTATGTGTCATTGTAACACTTTCTTTCTCGTAAGGACCCTTACTAGGCTCTCTGTCAAGAGCAAGCGCGCCTTTGGGGGTTATCATAGTACAACGCATGTTTCTCCTATTTTCTGTCTTTCATTAGCATCTGGGTATTTCTCAAGTCAAAATCCATGGAGAACTCATTGTGAACATCTGCAAACCTTCCATGGTTATTTTATACTATNTCAAAACCCTAGACAAAAGATTTAGCTACTCATGACTATGGGTAAATAAACTAGAACAATATTCCTAATCATACTTGCAAGAAAAATTAAAGAAGAAGAAGATATGATGTTTTTGGTGATCTCTCACAATTGTTTTCCTTGCTAAAATATTCTCCAATACAATCCCTGCCTCCTTTGGGCGAAGTCTAGTATTTAAAATAGGGTTTTGGGCTAAAAATCCCGTGTTTTGCGCTTAAGTCCCTGAACTTTTCTGCCTCTGCCGCGGTTCTGCCGCAGTCGCGGTCAAACCGCGGCCACACACCTTCTCTGAATCTCAACTTATCCGCGACAGTCTTCTACCGCGGTTCTGCCGCGGTCGCGGTGGAACCGCGGCAGTCCTTCTTCAGGCCTGGCTTAAGCTGCTTCGCTTGGTTCACTTGGCAAAATTTTACGATTGGCCTCTTTTTCTCCATATTTGATCCCAAAAGTACTCCATAGCCTTCTCTTGTCATATATCATCTGCAAAGCATGAAAAGCACTAATCAGAGCATTTTGTTATCACTTTTATCATCAAAACTATGCAAGAAGGTGGTTCTTTAGGGCCTAATTATAGTTAAATTCACCTATTATAAACACCCCACACTTAAACCTTTGCTCGTCCTCGAGCAAGTTAAACCACACTTCTAGGCCTAACCGTTGGATGCATTGCCCCAAGTTTATGCTATACCCGCCATTATGAACGAATAACTTAAGCAGTGCAACAGTCACACTCAGATGCAGACTCTAACGACATGACACACTCGTGCTTACTCTATTTACTCTAACAGAGGTGAAAACTCACTTTTTCTTCCTGAATCACATGCCCTCACATCACAAATCTGAGAGAAGTTCCACACACAATAAATTAAGCAACAAGGAACCATAGATAGACAGAAGTCACTCACTCTCAGCAAAGAACATTCACATGCCACACAGATACACCATAGGCTTGCCCCTAGTGTAATACTCTATTAATCGAGTTGTTCAGTCAAAGATCAAAAGGTCTTTATTTGGTTGTAATGTAGTCTAAGGGACTGGTAGGATATATTTGGATATAGTGACTAACCTCCCTAAGCACTTTTAATACAAACTTCCTTTTGTTTCAATTTCCATGTTCAGCCCAATCGTTCTTCCACAATTTGTTTCATAGTTGCCCCCCACTTTTCTTTAGGTGCACTGACCTTTTTCTCTTTTCTTTTCTTTTCTCCTTTTTTTTAACAGCCATTGCACCATTCAAGTATTTCTTTCCTGATTCCCCTTTTTCCACTCCCCTACTACCCTACACTTTGACTTTTGTATGTTCTTTAATAATTCAAGTGCTTCTAGGAGGTACAGGTTCAAACAATCAATTTATTCAAACACAGGGATATAGGTCATTATAGGGTTATCAAAGAATAGGCTTCAGGCTCAAAAGGGGTTAACTATGGCAATATATACAGGTGGATTCACAATTATACAGGCTATACAAAGAAATGCCTCAATCATCTCTAAAACCAAACAACTTCTATTTCGCTTTGCAAACACACAGGGCAAGTTCTAGGTATCGCATGCAGGCACAGAATGCAAGCAATAGCTCACACACACTTGGCATGTAACTCATTCCGAATCAGTTTATCAACACACTCATACGAGCGTTCAAGCAAGACAAGATGTGCAAAATTAATGCATCAAAGTATGAGTCTACAAACGAGCCTAGACGTCGCACCCTCAGTTCGTTTTTGTTATTCTCAGGTGTGTACATCTAGGGTTGCATTCTAGCCTTCACCCATCTTGGTCCTAAAACTACAAAAGAAAAATCTACCTAACCCGGTTCAAGAAAAAGCCCTTGGAAAAGAACCGTGGTCAAAAGAAAAACCAAGGGAGAATTACTACACTACCTAAAAAAATAAATAAAATAAAGAAAAAATCTATCCTGGACTGACTTCCCTCAAGAGTACTGTCCAAGTGGTCCGTCCTCAGGAAGAGTCCTCTACAATTGTTTTTTTTTATCTAACTTTGACCCTCAAGAGACCCGTCGACAAGTGTCCGTCGTTGGGCCAAGTCGGTTACTTCTCATGTGAGTACAGTCAATTATACACAACAACATCAATCTAATATTACAACATACTCAATGTCTATATACACTACAATACACTACCAGAGCAAGTCTCCCACCCCACACTTCAAATTATGGCATGTCCCCATGTCATATCAAAAATAAAGAACAGAAGGGTAAGAAGACTTCCCTGAGCATCAATCGGAGTCTGAGACGGTGCTGGGGTCGACATGACAAGCTCTCCCCAAAGCACGGAACCACGCCATAAACCGGCTCTCAGACCTGGCATGCCGCTGAGACATGGCATCCATACGCGTGTGTAGGCCATCCACCGAGGTGCGAAGATCTACGATCTCTTCCTCCAAGGAACGCAACATAGGTCGGGTGGACTGGGGATCTAGAGAAGCCTGCCCCCGTATGGTGTTGCCGAGAGGGTTCCCGGCTCAGGTNTAGCTGGATGTGTAGAAGTGTGTTGTAGTGCTTCATTATGAAGTTGAGTTGCTAAACATAATTGTATTTTGAATTCTGGAGCTATACATCACGTGACTACATACAGAGATCTTCTTTAAAAAATGTAGTTTCTCGTAATCGCTTTATATTACCACCATTCCTAGTGGTTACAATGTAAAGGTTACTTCCATAAGGCTCTCTCACTTTCTTTTCATTTGTCTTGCATCATGTGTCGTTTACCCGTAATCATCAATGTAATATTATCTCAACGTCTCGACTAGTTATCCAACCATATGATCTGATTTAATTAACCACACTTTTATGTACTCTACAAGCGCCCTGAGAGTGGGAAAATTTCCCCTTTTCTACAGACTTCTAATGTCTTCGACTCTGTTTAAGCTTGTCGATTCCAAGCGGTACTCTTAGTTGTGCTGCCTTACTATCTATTTTCATCTGGTAACTCTCCTCGTGAATCTAATTTTATGCCTTATGGCATCAAGGGTCGGGGTATGTTCCTTTTGTTAGGATAAAAAGATATTGCTCGCACTCCTTATGAGATGTTCTCCTAAACAATCATCTACCTGCTCTACTTGTCCATGTGACTAGATAACCTAGGTCACTTTTCCCCGATAAATGCATTAAGACGTCTCATTCTTTCAAACTTATCCATGTGGGCACTTTGAGGCCTTGTTTTATACCAACTCGTAATGGTTTTAAGTACTTTCTCGCCATTGTTAATGATTTTCTAGGGTTACGTAGGCTTGTCTCATGCGTTCCAAAAGTAATGATTTCCCCTAAGTTCAAGCTTATATTGCCGTGATTTCAAACCAAAGTGCGTCCCCTTTTCAAAAAGTCTTAAATGGGTCGGATTGGATGGGTTACGTGGCCTTCCGCTCACTCGACTTATAGAATAATTGACCGTATCATTGTCATGTGAGGAGAGTTTTTCTACCCTTGGTATTCCACCTCCTTGGGTGGATAGAGTGTCATTTGTCTTTCTCCCCGGAGCATTATGTTAACCATTAGAATGCCTCTAAGCAATACATGATTTCGTCCCAACATTTAGATGTCCTAGCTATGTGGTTTTACTCGTGAAAGGTTGAGATTAGATGCCTTCAGATTTTTGCACGTATCATGAGCATATTGATTTGGAAGACAAGTTGTCGTATCTTTAGTTCTCTCATATAGGGTCAATTGTCAGGGAGGGTTAAGATGTTTGAATTATGATAATCTCATAAGTGTTTAACTTCATTTTTCATCCTCATGGGCTTATGGCATAGATTCCTTGTGTCAGCTAACGTCAGGAGTGTAATTCAACTTCATGAATTTTGAATCCCATATCGTATTCAAGGTTCCAGAGTATTCTCATTTTTGATAAATTGATTTTCCCTACACTCTAGGAGACGACTGGGTTATGTACTTGAATATTCCTTCTTAATGATTCCTATTGCCAATGTACTACTTACCCCTATGCCTCATGTGTCTAATAATTGATGTCGTCACAGTGATTAACCATGTCAGCATTGTTAGTTGTAATTTTCATGTCCCTTATCATATAACCTCAGAAAGTACTCTGCTCAGCGCATTAATGAATTCCTGGATAACTCCAACCCAATCTTGAACTCTGTGTTCCTCATTGCATTAAATTTATTAGGTATTGAAGGTCCAAACATGTCAAATGGGGATCATCCCTGTGTGATCATATATATTCGATAGGTAGTTTTATGGCCAGTTTATGATAGTACATCTTAGAGTAATCGTCGAAGGTCATCAAAGGTTTAGCATGGGTGTTCGAGTTGAGATTTAAGATTCAGGAGGGTGAACCGATTTTTCTCAAAATTTTACTTGTGGTGACACGAGGCACATTGCTAGGTATTGCCCTCGAGCACCGAGTAGCTCTCAGCATCAAGGTTCCCGTGCCATGATTCAGGCACCGAGTGTTCCACAGCCCGCCCAGCCAGCTAGAGGTGGGGGTAGAGGTGCTAGAGGTGGAGGTAGAGGTCCTAGAGGTGGAGCTCAGGCCGCTAGAGGTGGAGGCCAGCCAGCAGCAGGCCGTCCCAGAGATGCAGTTCAGGATGGTGGGGCCCAGCCCCGATGTTATGCTCTTCCAGCCAGGCCCGAGGCTGAGGCTTCAGATGCAGTTATTACAGGTACCGTTCTGGTTTGTGATAGAGATGCTTCAGTGTTATTTGATCCAGGGTCTATGTACTCGTATGTGTCATCTTATTTTGCACCGTACCTGGTCATGCCTAGTGATTCTCTGAGTGTTCTTGTTTATGTGTCCAAAACTATACAAGAAGGTGGTTATTTAAGGCGTGATTATAGTTAAATTCACCTATTATCAACACCCCGCACTTAAACCTTTGCTCGTCCTCGAGCAAGTTAAACCACACTTCTAGGCCTAACCGTTTGATACATTACCCCAATTTATGCTATACCCGCCATTATGAACGAATAACCTAAGCAGTGCAACAGCCACACTCAGATGCAGACTCTAACGCCATGACACACTCGTGCTTACTCTAGTTACTCTAACAGAGGTGAAAACTCACTTTTTCTTCCTGAGTCACATGCCCTCACATCACAAATCTGAGAGAAGTTCCACACACAATAAATTAAGCAACAAGGAACCATAGATAGACAGAAGTCACTCACTCTCAGCAAAGAACATTCACATGCCACACAGATACACCATAGGCTTGCCCCGCGTGTAATACTCTACTAATCGAGCTGTTCAGTCAAAGATCAAAAGGTCTTTATTTGGTTGTAATGTCGGCTAAGGGACGGGTAGGATATATTTGGATATAGTGACTAACCTCCCTAAGCACTTTTAATACAAACTTTCTTTTGTTTCAATTTCCATATTCCGCCCAATCGTTCTTCCACATTTTGTTTCATATTTGCCCCCCACTTTTCGTTAGGTGCACTGGCCTTTTTCTCTTCTCTTTTCTTTTCTTTTTTTTTTTTTAACAGCCATTGCACCATTCAAGTATTTCTTTCCTGATTCCCCTTTTTCCACTCCCCTACTACCCTACACTTTGACTTTTGTATGTTCTTTAATAATTCAAGTGCTTCTAGGAGGTACAGGTTCAAACAATCAATTTATTCAAACACAGGGATATAGGTCATTATACAGGCTATACAAAGAAATGCCTCAATCATCTCTAAAACCAAACAGCTTCTATTTCACTTTGCAAACACACAGGGCAAGTTCTAGGTATCGCATGCAGGCACAGAATGCAAGTAATAGCTCACACACACTTGGCATGTAACTCATTCCGAATCAGTTTATCAACACACTCATACGAGCGTTCAAGCAAGACAAGATGTGCAAAATTAAGGCATCAAAGTATGAGTCTACAAACGAGCCTAGACGTCGCACCCTCAGTTCGTTTTTGTTATTCTCAGGTGTGTACATCTAGGGTTGCATTCTAGCCTTCACCCATCTTGGTCCTAAAACTACAAAAGAAAAATCTACCTAACCCGGTTCAAGAAAAAGCCCTTGGAAAAGAACCGTGGTCAAAAGAAAAACCAAGGGAGAATTACTACACTACCTAAAAAATAAAATAAAATAAAGAAAAATCTACCTGGACTGCTTCCCTCAAGAGTACTGTCCAAGTGGTCCGTCCTCAGGAAGAGTCCTCTGCAATTTTTTTTTTCTTTTTTATTTTTATTTTTCTTTTTATTTTTTATTTTTTTTATCTGACTTTGACCCTCAAGAGACCCGTCGACAAGTGTCCGTCGTTGGGCCAAGTCAGTTACTTCTCATGTGAGTACAGTCAATCATACACACAATATCAATCTAATATTACAACATACTCAATGTCTATATACACTACAATACACTACCAAAGCAAGTCTCCCACCCCACACTTAAAATTATGGCATGTCCCCATGTCATATCAAAAATAAGAGGGTAAAAGAAACTCCCTGGTAGGCCAAAGGCCGAAGCACTAGCAGCTCATGGGGTACTCAGGCTTCTCCCAAGCTTGGTCCTTCGTGCGGGTACCTCACACTTAGTTCCAACCATTTGGTTTGCTGTTGCATCCTTCTAATACCTTTGCTTTCCATGCTCCTAGAAGAAGAAAAAAATTGACACACTTTTCTCGCCACTTGGATGATATGAACTGGGCACCTAGCTTGGAATCAAGCTTGTGACCTCGAGCGATCGGGGGTGGTACGTTAATGATCGAGCCAAGCTTTAAGTACTTCATTTTGCACTTCTTGGCTTTCATGTGAGGAATGTCATTTTGCCTCCTTGTTCCCTCAAATTGTAAGATGAATGGTTGTTGCCTTTCCTCCTTGCAATCCCTCATTGAGTCGTGTAGATTAATTCCCATATCACCACACAAGTCCAATGTTGAAAAATGCTTGGAATGCGACTTCAAACCTTCATTTTGCAATTTTTCTCGGATTTTGACATCCTCTTTTTCCCCCGGGCTAGAGTCAATCTCAACCAAATTTTCATTTACACCGGTTGACTCTAATCCTATTTTTTTCTCGGCATCATTAACACTCATGGAGTCGGTTGGCGGATGTTCAATTCTTGAATCCTCAAAGTAACGCTCACTTTCTTCCTCGGAATTGGATTCTTCTTGGTTTTGATCAAGTGCCAAGGAAAGATTTTCGGCTTCCACATCTAAGGAAAGTTCTTGGCTCTCATTAACTTCCGAGGCCTTTTGGACCTCTAAAGCTTCAAGCATTTCTCCTATTTGTGAGTGACACCTTTCAAGTGCCAAGTCATTGTGGAGACTATTTTCCAAAAGCTCCTCCAAGGCACTTTGTTCTTTGATTCCTCCTTCAAGTAAACATTCCAACATGAGCTTGAACTCTCCATTTCGGCCATGCTCAACTTCTTCAACTCCCATGGCCCTATAATTTTCATCACAAAAAGTAGAATCATCATAGTGGGGGCTTGGGGAAGGGAAGGACAAATAAGCACAATCGTCCCAATGACCATTTTGAAAACCACACTTATCACAAATACTCCACTCATGGGTTTGAGATTGTGCGCACAATCCACCCCTGGGAGAATTTAAATAATTTTGCCACGAGTGTGGTCCTCCACAATAAGGACAAGGGTCATCAAAGTATGAACAACTACCATCCGACCAATTTTCATTATATGAAGCCATTTTTCAAAACTAAGAAAATAAACACGAATAACAATAGAAATAGACCAAGGTAAGAAAAATTAATTACACAAATATTCACAAGTTGGGTATAGAGAAAACTGACTACACTAAGAATTTTTGTATTTCTATCAATGGTAATTGATAATTTCGTTAACTCCCCGGCAACGGCGCCAAAATTTGATCACGCCCAACTATGCCTTATAAAAAGGACTCTGCGGACGTTGCAAATATAACCCGAGTATTACGCCCAGGGTCGAATCCACAGAGAGTTAACCTATCAACCACTATCTTCAGACCCACTAATTCTTCAGAACCAGCTTCCCAAATATTCAAATCTCAGTTGAGTGTTCTTTAACAACTAGCTTGCAAGTAACTAAATAGCTGTAAACTAAACTAATAAGGTTGTAAACAATTATGAGAAAAAGCTAAGGCAATGATTTCCCCTATTGAAGGAATCCCTTCTGTTTATGCTCATACAAATTTACCAACACATCTCTATCAATCATGAACGCTAATCTTACCGTAAATCTCTCCCGAGTAATCACAGTAATTTACTATTGCACTCTCCCGAGATACACTAGCTTACTTTATTTAGCACAATTCACTCTAGATTACACCCAAGGCTTCGTTATCCCTAATCCCGCCTTTAAACCCGCGATTATAGATTCCTCTTATACTTTGGGAGTGGTGTTGTTCAACAATAACCTAAATATGCACTCTTTTCCAAGTTATGCACACTAAATAGGCACAGCTAATTGAGGATCCTGTCAATTAACTACAACAAGCACAAAGTTGAACAAATAGAGATTGAAACTAGCAATTTGTATTCACATAAACAAGATGTTCATCCCCCAATAAGTTCCATCAAAGCCTTAGACAAAGGATTTAGCTACTCATGGCTATGGGAAAACAAACTAAGATAGAATTCATCATAACTAGCAATAAAAATCAAAGAAAAGAAGAACTATGTTTTTGGGTATTCTCTCACAATAGTTTTTCTTGCCAAGATACTCTAAAATTCAATACATTCCTTTCTTGGGCGAAGTCTCGTATTTAAACTAGGGTTTAGGTCTAAAAATCCCGTGTTTTACACTTTAGTCCCTGAAGTTTTCTGCTTCCGCCGCGGTTCTGCCGCGGTCGCGGTCAAACCGCGACCAAATGCCTTCTCTGAATCTCATTTTATCTGCAGCTCTCTTCCATCGCGGTTCTACCGCGGTCGCGGTGGAACCGCGGTCAACACAGTTCTCTGAATCTTCAGGCCTGTTTTGCGTGGTTTACTTGGGGAATTTCACAGTTGGCCTCTTTTTCTTCATTTTTGACTCCAAAAGTACTCCCTAGCCTTCCCTGGTCATATATCACCTGCAAATCATGAAAAGCACTAATAAGAGCATTTTGTTATCACTTTTATCATCAAAACTATACAAGAAGGTGGTTATTTAACGCGTGATTATAGTTAAATTCACCTATTATCAATTACTCAAAGCTAAGATTGGCATCTTTATCAAGCATCATGGTCTTAGCAATAATCATAATTTAGTGGCATGCTAACAACCCCATTTGGTCAGGATGCCGAAGAAAATAAAAGTTTGTAATTATTTGTACTTTAAGCACTAGCGCAAAATGCTTGCTGAACAAAATTAAGTTCACTTATCTCTTGCTACTGTCATAGTACACAGAGGAATACAGTATAGATGATCTTAGCTATTATCTACTCCTTGTGGATTCACATCTTGTTTTCAGTAACCGAATGAGCAGTTCTATTTCTAATACTTGTCTAAATGCCCCTTCCTATTCTTTATGATATATCTAATATTTTCATTTTAGTTACCACCAGTACAGACTGAAAAGGCGCCTCATTTTAACAGTGAACTAGAAGTGTTAGCTGTAACTAGAAGAAGTAATTCTAAAGTCTAAATGCCATTATGACTCCTTTTGAAGTTTTCCAAGGCAGATAACTTCAACTTTTCATGTCATTGTTATAAATAGTGAAATGAATAGCTGATTTGTGTATATATTCTTATATGCTAGAAATTAGCATGCCCAATATTTGTGCTTATTTTTTAAATAGTTTTCAATTACTTATTTAAACATAGATTAGTTGAAAGTCAAATTAAAAATGAAAGTATTACTTATCTATAAGTTGTTTTGCCTTAATGGAGATGGAAAATAAGTTGTTGTTTTTCGGCATTCTTTATAGTAATAGACCCCTTCTGACTGTTAGAACTGTTTTTCCACTGATCCATTAGTAAGTATTATGTTCTCTATCACCTTTGTCATATTACTGCATATGAGGCTTAGTGCTGCGTTCTAGTATTCTCGTATTGTTCTCTTCTGATTATTTAAACAATGAAGTTGCGACATCTCTCTCTGCTTATTTGATACTATGTAGCGCAATCCAGTTTAACCTGTACATACGCTTGTTGATCATGATTAGAAGTTGCCAAGATGTTGTTTGTTGTTTATTACTGGTAATAAATGTTCATGCTTCCACATGAAATATCTTTTGACTTGTAGGTAAATTGGGCGTATACTATTAAGATCTCTGAATTAAGAAGAAGTCAAGGTAGTTTCATGCTTCTATATGACATGATTTGATTACTTCACTCTGAATTATCTAGATGTGTGTCTTGTTCTCCCTTGATGTTTTCTTTTTAATGATTTGGTTGTGTTTCTGTCTGAACTAGAAGTGTCAATATTGTTCAGTTTGTTGTTTCCTTGTCACATGCTATTATGCTATTATGTCATTTCCTGTCCATACCTCATAGTTGCTTTTACATTTCTACTTTTCTCTTGAATTTGTCATATTCTCTGATAACATTCGGTTAGTAAAGAGATTTTCTACAGTTAGTTTCTATTGGCTTTCTTCATCGAAGCGGAGTAATATACATGAATGGAGGAGGCCCCCCCCCCCCCCCCTCCCCAACCGGCATCCCCCGAAAAGAAACTATCTTCTCTTGGTGTGCCCATGTGATTTTCCTGTTTCCTTATAGTAAATACATATCTCGTTTGTGTATTAATTGCACCTGTATTTCACAAGGTCACATCACCTACGTGTCACATTAGCTGGTTTAATTACTACTTGTCATAAAAAAATGTCAGGCATCCACCTAAAGGATTAAATTATATGTCGGGAATGATGCATAATTTTGCACAAGGATATTGCCCTTGTTTCAGAGGCTAACTTGTCCAGTAAGAATGCTCTTGTGGAAAGAAGGAAAGATATCAAAGTTTGAGATGAGGGATTGTCTCGCTGCCTTAATTTTTGTATCTTTTTTAGTGAGTTTTCTTTTGAGGAGCTCATAATACCATTTCCTTTTTTTGGGTGTTAGCAAGGGCATTAAGTGTAGGATTCTCAAGTGATAAGTGCGTGCTGAATTTGGTTACATTTGATTTGGTATGTAATACGTTGACTTCTAACTGCACCTAAGCATTTCTTTTTCTCTTGTGCTGTTGCAACAGGGGAAACTTAAACCTTGCAATTTTGCCAACATCTGAGTTGAGCATCTCATTCATTGGGGATGATGGTAGAACAGCGAGAGTTGGGACATTTGATAGTGAATCTGATTGCGCTGCCGTAGAAATTAAGGATATCGTGTCAGACCAGTCTGGACGCTCTTTTCTTATAAATATCCCTCACGGTGAGACTTCCTATTTTTGGTGTTCAGAGAAGTCTAAGCTCCTTGGAGATGAGTTGCGGAGAAAGGTAGATATACTTTTATGCTTACTGCAATCAACTTCTGAATATTTGTGGCTTTATATTGAATAAGTAGAGGGCTAATATGATTAACAATTGTGGTTTGCTTAGATGAGGGATTTGCTTAAGAAGAAACCTTCCTTGGTTGAATTAACTGGAATTGATGAATCACGGCTGGACTGTTTTGCCATTCATCTTCGAGCTTATCTCCTAGGTTCAGCTGCCACAAATCCTCAAGCCAGTTCCATTCTGTCAAGAGATCCTTCAGCAGATGGCTCTGTTAATTCTTCTGAACCTGGTCTTAATGCCCAGATATCAGTTGTATCTCAGAAACCTCTGCTATCTCAGCACTTCACTGGCCTAGGGTCAAATACCAGCCTGATGAGTAGCCTTAGACCTGTATCTAGTGCTTTTAAAGATAGATATCTTTCTTTTGTAGATTGCCAGATTGCAGGAACAAGTAGCACAGATACACCTAGTTCTAATTGTGTTGAAGAAGACAAGCTTGGAAGAGAAACTGGTCCTTCAAAAGTTTTGGAGCCACTTGTTGCTTGCCCTCCTTTCCGAGACCCTGCAGCTACTATCCATTCTCTGGATTCAACAGTTTTCTCTCCTTATTACTGTTGGTGCCCTCCTGCTGTATCAACTCTGCAGTATTCAGTTGGAACTCCAAACTTGCCTATCTTGTCTACAGACTCATTGTCAGTGCCACTACTCCCTTCAATAGCACCTGCATGTCCATCTAGTATTTTGACACCAAACCCACCTCTTGTCACTGATCTATCCAGTTTCGATTTCCCAACTCTTTCGCCCGAGCCAGTGTTCAGGTTGCCATTATCTTTGGCAACGTCACAGCAAATATCTTCCTTCGCACCTTTTGTATGCGATCCTATTGTCCATATTCCAGTTATTGACGTTTGTTCTTCTGGACAAGGTTACTTGGTCAGTGCAGGTCCTGCTATCTCGGGCACTATTCCACAATTGCACCCAAATTTATTGAATCCCTTACTTCCAGAAACAGATTCAGTGGCTGAGAAAAGTGCCAGAGAGACGCTTCGATTGCTCATTAATAACTCGAATCAGCCCAGCCCACAGCTGATTGATCTACTGCCGCCTGTGCTTTCTCGTAGTGAAGAGACACAAAATATGCTGGTTAGTGGAAGCAGGGGACTTTACTCTGGAACCATAGATGTTGATACTATAGCAAATGGTTTTGCAATTAAGGGTTTGGTTTCACTCTCCGAAAGGCCTGTCGGATTGGTCGATAAGAAGCAAACTAGTATAGAAAAGTTAGTTTTTCCGATGAAAAAACCAGGTATTTCTGGTGAATCTTCACTTGATGAAGGTTATATTGATTTCGAAGAGGAAAGAAAGAAATGATGAACAGATTTCTCTAGTTTGTTTTCTTGTGCTTCATGTTATGTTGCAAAAAACTGTGAATATTTTCTGTAGCTTTGTATTGTCAAATGTAATTAATCCAAGTCTTTCCATTCAAATTATCCCCTTTCCCCCTTCCCCTTACCAATCCCACTATGTAATGGGAAAAAAGTTAAAGGAGGGAAACAGAAGTATAACCTTTAAATGACTATCTATGTATATTACCATTTTAGGTTCTACACTGATATCCTTTAATGTCTTTCTTTTTCTCAATACAACTCTCCATTATTTTGAGAATCACTATTTTGGTACAACGAGCCTTGGAGCAACGGTAAAGTGGTCTCCATGTGACCTGTAGGTCATGGACTCGAGCTGTGAAAGCAGCGATTAATGCTTGCATTATAGTAAATTGTCTATATCATACTCGGGTTGTGACCCTTTCCCGGATCCCGCACGAATACGGGATTTTTTGTGCACTCTTTTTTGGGTGGCAGCCAGAACAACATTAATACTTTTCTAGTTACTCCATTGTACTTACAAGTTACAGCATTGAAAAATGTCAGCAGTATACGAAAAACTAAATTTTAAGGAAGTGCAGTACCAAAACCTATTTTGTAATGGATGACAATTTATTAAAAGGCAAGAAATCTGCAACAACACCAGGAGAAAACCAAGAAAATATCAGAGTAAAAACAGACAAGATTGGTATGTAATAAATGTAGTGCAAACCTGGCCGTGGTGGGGATAGGAAGAAAATTAATGTGCCTTTTTTTTTGTCGACCAGATTGGCTTTACATCAATATTTTACTGAGAGAAAATTCAGAATTATAACATTATAATGCCAAGTTGAAGTTTTATCAATCGGGTAATCGTACTGTCCAATCAATTATTAGGCCTTTCCACCTTTGTTGCTGACATCCCCACATGAATTCCCTATCTCTTCTTCCACCACACAAGCCTATATGTGGCAATCACATAAATATTTGTAATAAAGAATGGAAGACATAAAATTTCCAAAAATATTTGGAGGTATTTGAAACTTTGGAAACGTTTATTGTGTATCAAATTTTCAAATGCAAGCCAAGTACAAGACAAAGTTCATTTTGACATTTATAGATATCAACAAAATGTTATGAGATAGAATCTTTCATTACTAACGTTGTAGGGTGGCAAGAAATTCTACGTATTGACTTTGTATTAAAATGTTGTATAAAAATGTTGGAAGATGAACGATAATTGAGGAACACATAGCTTATTATCAAGAAATATTATTTTATAAGAAGAATTAATCTAAATAGTCGATCACCCGCTTAAACTAAAAATAGAAGACAAATGTATAATATATGTATAAGTATGTATATTCAGTATATAATTTATGTATATCGGCTAGGAAAAGTAAACCATGAATCCGGCGGACTAATTATATAAAACTCCCAAATTATAATGTCATTTTTCGTTCAAATTGTGTACGATTTAAATCTCACCAAAAGCAACCGCATCTTCTTGCTTCCTCTTTTTACCTCTATATCCACTAGCTTATGCTTCGCAAAAAGGGCAAAACAAAAAAAAAACATAAATGGATATCTATAAAAATAAGACGAACAAATGAGATACAGTTGGGAATACAAACAAAGATACTTTGGTCTAATTGTATTATCTACATCTATATCTATATCTATACTATATTAAAAGCACGAAGCTCCTTAGCGAATGTCGTTCGCCTTTTTTAACCTTCAAATTTATATTTCACATTGGACAAAAGTGTATTATTATACTTTTTTTTTCTATATTTAGGAGTTTTAAATCAACTACAATATTATGTATTAAATTTTTCCTTATTTGAATTACTCCTAATAGTTGGAACATTAAAATCAATTAGAATTTACCTTATATAAATTATTCCTTACTTGAACCAGAAAATTACTAATCTAAGTCTATATAAAGGAATAGTCGGACATAATTTTACTCATGACCTTCATCTATCTAAAGTAAACTAGATGAGGAAAGGCCCGTATACGGGTCCAACATGTAATTTTATTAAAATTATTATTTGTTGGTGTTTAGTTAATTAACTTTTGAGGTTTAACAAGCTATATTTTTTAAAATAAGTTTTAAATATAAAAATATTTAGTTTGATATCGTCTTCAAATAGTATGGATAGATGAAAATCATTAAATTTTTATTTTCAAATTGCTTTAAGATAGTATGGGTAAATATGAAAATCTTGTAAACATCGATAATTCTTTTTGTTGTTGTATTATTTAAAAATTAATTTTGTTTTCTCTATGGAAACTTCTATTTGAATAAAACAAAATTAATAATTTTCCAAAATGAGAAAAAGATTGAAAATGAGCATTTGCACTGCACAAATAGTCTAATCAACACATGCATAGTGCATTTAGAGGAGAGTTGTGGCTAGAGGAATGTGGGGTCCACGTGTATTTTGCATTTAAGAAATGCAAAAATGGAATTTTTATGAAATGACATATATGCCCTTGGTCAACCATCTTTCCTTTTCTATATATTATTATTACTAGATGAGGAAAGGCCCGTATACGGGCCCAACATTGTAATCTTAAAATTATTGTTTGTCGGTGCTCAATTATTAATTTTTTGATAAATAAATCGATCATTGTTATATCCATTTAATAACAGATAGAGAATGATATTGGGGATCACAATTTACAATTAATTTATTTTAATAATTTACAAAAAGTTAAACTATAAATTATAATCTGCTTAAGTTGCTCCAATTATTAATATAAAAATACTATGTGCTATAATACTCATTTTAACATCAATGTCAAATATAAACATAAATTGTAAAATTGATTGAATGGTATTATTTTCCCACTATATTTGAATTTTTAATTATAGGGTTTTAATTTTTTCTTAATTAAGGATATAAGAGAAATATTTTTATTTTTTTCTATAGATTTATCATATGTTAATTTTTATAATGAAATAATATAAAATATTTTAAGATAATTTATAGATTGTTGAAAACTTATCATGGAAGAATGGAGTTCAAACCATATAAATCAAATTTTCACATCAATTAAGTACATAAGAGATAACTGTCACGACCCGAAATCCCCACCCTCGGGAGTCGTGATGGCACCTACTCGTGGGAGCTAGGCAAGCCAAGAACAGTCGCCAACAATATCCTAACTCATTTTATCCATGATTAAACAATTCGAATTATAGATGAACAAGCAATTAAAATACTGCGATTATTAAAAGATAGCGGAAGTCTGAACTGAAAATATAGCAACAGCGTCTAAACATCAATACAAGCCTCTACCCAGCACCTGGTGTCACAACATTTCACGGACCATCTAAGAATGCTAAATACAAAGTCTGAAACAAAATGATAAAACTCTGTCTCGATACAAGGGAAACAGGGCAGAAAGGGGATAAAAGAGATGCCTGGCCTGCGGACGCCTGCAGGACTACCTCGGGATCTCGTGGACTGAAGAACTGCTCCCTGGCCTACTGCTGCGCACCGTAAGCTGCTCCGACACCTGGATCTGTGCAAAAGAGCACAGAGTGTAGCATCAGCACAACCGACCTCATGTGCTGGTAAGTGTCTAGCCTAACCCCGGCGAGGTAGTGACGAGGCTAGTACCAGACTCCAAACAAACTTGTGCAGTTATATAATATATCGCGGAAAAATAAACAAGTAATGAGCAGTTACAAGGGGAGGGGGTACATGCCTCGGGGGAAAACAATTCAACTTATCAGCAACCGAATTAAATACGAAGGAACAGTACAATGTCTAAGACAATATGATAGCACTATTGTTGCGGCGCGCAACCCAATCCATACGTTTAACTATATCCGTTGCGGCGTGCAACCCGATCCATACGTTTAACTATATCTGTTGCGGCGTGCAACCCGACCCAAGAAATATCACATATACCTGTTGCGGCGTGCAACCCGATCCATTCTAACTTATGTTGCGGCGTGCAACCTGGTCCACTATAGTGTATGTTGCGGCGCGCAACCCGTTCCAAATATACATAGCTTATCATAATCACAACCACAGACCTCGATTGAGGATCAATCATAAAAATACTCTATCCCGGCAAGGGAACTCAACAGTGCAAGTATACTCATCCCGGCAAGGGAGAACCAGCTATAACCAATCTCAATTCGGATTTTTAGCATTTCTATTATCACCATTTCTAACTCATAGTTATCTTCCACAAAGAAAATAAGCTAAACCTTGCTCAACAACACAAGTCCACTTACTATTTCATCCATAGTATCATTCAAGAACACAAAATCTCAATTTAAGACTCACAGTCATGCTCGACACCGACGTATAGATACTCGTCACCATGCCTATACGTCGTACTCCACAAGAAACACATAGCAAATATGACTCAACTCCTAATCCCTCAAGCTAAGGTTAAACCGAACACTTACCTCGATGTTTTGAATTCAACTCAAGCCTCAATTAGAGCTTTACCCCTCGATTCCGCCACCAATTCGCTCGAATCTAGTCACAAGTTACTTAATTACATCAATAAACGCTAAATAAATCAATTTGAATGCATAAAAATGAATTTCCCAAAGGTTTGCCCAAAAATTCCAAAATTGCCCCTGACCCGCGTGGTCAAAACCCGAGGTTCGAACCAAAATCCGGTTACCCATTCCCCCACGAACCCAAATATATGATTTATTTTGAAATCGGACCTCAAATTGAGGTCCAAATCCTCAATTTTAGAAAAACCTAGGTTCTACCCAAAACCCCAATTTCACCCATGAAAATCATTGATTTTAAGTTGAAAACATGTTAAATAATATTAATGATTGAAAGAATTGAGTAAAAACCAACTTACAAATGATTTGGAAGAAGTCTTGTTCTTGGAAAATCGCCTAAGTGTGTTGGGTTTTGAAAGAATGATGAAAAGTGTTCAAAATTCGGCTAAGTATGAAAAATGCAAGCGTCAGATGTGGGAAATACGAACGTGGGTTCGCATTTGCAAACCCTGACTTCGCATTTGCGAGCCCAAAGTCGCATTTGCGACCGGCTCAACCCCGTATTTGCGAACCAAATGGTCGCATTTGCGACCCCAGTGCAGGATTCCCTTTCTTCGCAATTGCGATGCCAGGCTCGCATTTGCGAGACCTGCTTCGCAAATGCGAAAAAATGCAGAACTGATCATGCCAGATTTTCTCAAAGGTTTCAAATGCACTCACGGCCTATCCAAAACTCGCCCGAGCCCTCGGGGCTCCAAACCAAACATACACACAACCTCAAAAACATCGTACGGACTTATTCGCGCGATCAAATCGCCAAAATAACATCATAAACATCGAATTAAGCCTCAAAATCCATGATTCCTTCCAAATTTTCATAAAACATCAAAATTCCATTTTAAGTCCGAAACACGTCAAACGACATCCGTTTTCAACCAAACTTTACGGAAAAGTGCTTAAATCATATATAAGACTTGTACCGGGCGCCGGAACCAAAATACGGGCCCGATACCATAGCCTTCTAATCAAATTTCGTTTCCAATTTCCTTAATTATTTCCAGAAAATAATTTCACACAAAAATTCATTTCTCGGGCTTGGGACCTCGGAATTCGATTCCAGGCATACGCCCAAGTCCTATATTTTCCTACGGACCCTCAGGGACCGTCAAATCACGGGTCCGGGTCCGTTTACCCAAAATACTGACCGAAGTCAAATTTATTCATTTTAATATCAAAATTTAGCATTTTTCTCATAGAATTCATATTTAAGCTTTCCGGCTACGTGCCCGGACTGCGCACGCAAATCGAGGCAATCCTAAATGAGGTTTTCAAGGCCTCGGAAGTACAAAAATGGGTAAGAAAACAGGTGATGACCCTTTGGGTCGTCACAATAACCTCCTAGAATAGATGAACAAATATCATCACTTAAATTAGCTTTTACTAAGGTTTAACAAACTATAGTTTTTAAAATTAATTTTGAATATAAAACTTTTAGGTTTGAAACCGCCTTCAAATAGTGTGAATACATGAAAATCTTTAATTTTATTTTTTAAATTGTGTTAAAATAGTATGGGTAAATATGAAAATCTTGTAAATATTTATCTATATTTCTTTTTGTTGCTTTATTATTTAAAAATTAAATTTACTTTTTCTGTGAAAACTTTTAGTTGACTGAAACAAAAATTAATAATTTTATCAAATCAGAAAAAATATTCAAAATGAGTATTTGCATGGAGTAACTCTATGCAAAAATAGTCTTATCAACACTACATTTAAACTTCTTAAAGGAGTGTTGTGGTCAAGGGAACGTGGGGTCCACGTACATCAAGACGGACACAATTTGCATTTAAGAAATGCAAACAATACAATAATTTTTTCGAAATGACATATATGCCCTTGATTGACCATTTTTTCTTTTCTATATAATAGAAATAGAAATATTATATATTATATATATTATCTAATCTAAAGTAAAAGAACCACCTACGTAAGTAATTAAGAACACCTCTTTTTACTTTTTATTTTTGTTTTTATCGAACACTACATCTTATAACTTTAATTTGGTATAATACTCGAATGTGTATCTGATTTTCTTTCATGTTCTTCGATATTCTCCAGCTATTGGTTTGTTTCTTATTTATTATTGTTTGTTTTAGTTTTTAATTTTATACACAACAATACTTTCAAAAGGTTAAGGAAAATTAATGATGATAAATATGATTCCGTTTGAGTTCACTTAATTGACATATTAATACTCCCTCCGGTCCAAAATAAGTGATTTTTTAGCTATTTTCATACAGATTAAGAAATCCACCTTTTAACATTAATTAGCAATGAAATTGACCATATTAACCTTTACTATCTCTTCACATAAGTACTCCTAACACATACTCCATGTAACGACCCGACCGGTCGTTTTTAGAATTCACGCCTCGATCCCCTATTAAACTGCTTCCCCTAAGTTTATTCTGCTATTTTGGTTTGCCGGGACATTCGGTGTTGGGATTCGGAGTATTTTGGGACACTTAGTCCCTAAATGAGAGCTTAAGAGTTGAAAAATGATCCGTAATCAGAACAGTGTGAAGACGACCTCGGAATGGAAATGCGATGGTTCCGTTAGCTCCTTTAGGTGATTTCGGGGTTGGGAGCGTGTTCGGAATATATTTTGGAGGCTCGTAGCTCATTTAGGCTTAAAATGCCGAAGTTTGAATTTTTGAAGTTTCCGGTCCGATAGTGAGTTTTTGATCCGAGGGTCGGATTGGAATTCCGGAAGTTGCAGTAGCTCCGTCATGTCATTTGGGATGTGTGTGCAAAATTTCAGGTCATTCGGGCGAGGTTTGGTTAGGTTTTTGATCGAAAGTGCGTTTGTTGGAATTTGAAGTTCTTAGGCTTGAATCTTTGATTTAATCGGACTTCCGGTGTTGTTTTAGGTGTTTTAAGGATTGGTACAAGTTTGAATGAGGTATTAGGTGTTATTGGTGCTTTTGGTTGAGGCCCCGGGGGCCTCGGGATGATTTCGGGTGGTTAACAGCAAAATTTGAGAAGTGTTGCAGCAGCTGAAGTTTTTCCCTTCTGGTACTTTCGCTTCTGCGGCTTGGGAACCACAGAAGCGGAGCCGCAGAAGCGGCCTTAGCATCGCAGGAGCGAATTTGGGCTCCCTCAGCTTTTTCCGCAGGTGCGGAGGATCTATCGCAGATGGGGTTATGCACCTGCGAGGCTTCTATCGCAGATGCGGCCCTGGGTCTTTTGTGAGAAACCGCAGAAGCGGTGAGTATTTCGCAGAAGCGGCAACCGCAGGTGCGGTTTAAGACCGCAGAAGCGGAACCCTGGATTTTTAATGAAAACCGCAGAAGCGGCTCGTGGTCCGCAGAAGCGGTCCCTTGTCCGCAGAAGCGGAAATGACTGTTCAGAAATATCAATTTCGAGGATTAAATTTCATAAGTTTGAAAATCGATTGAGAGCTCGGGAGAAGGCGATTTTGAGTGGGTTTTGAAAAGAAAATCACTGNAAGTCACATTTTTACTTGAAAAGTCCATTATGCCCTTGATATTATATAAACCTTCATATTTACGTAATATCTTCTATATTATATACTATATAATAGATTTTTAACAATGTATTTTATTTATAAATAAAATAACTTAATATTATTTTATTTATTATTTTTATNTTCCTATGATTATACTGTTTATTGACCGGTAGGTGCCTTGACTGTTCCTCGTCACTACTCCACCGAGGTTAGTCTTGATACTTACTGGGCACCGCCGTGGTGTGCTCATGCTACTCTTCTGCACATTTTTGTTGTGCAGATACAGGTACTCCCACTCAATTCTGTCAGCCTTGGAAGGAGGCGTATCGGTAGAGACTTCGAGGTATATCTGCTACGTCCGCAGACCGAGGAGTCCCTTTCCAGTTTTCTGTAATAAGTATAGCTCTTTCAGCATTTCTCCTTTGTATAGATATTCTTGAGTCAGAGCCTCTTATGTATCCCTTAGCTTGTGATTTGTGAGTTTCCGGGTTTTGGGAATTGTTTTAGACTTGTGATATTGAGTTGTACTTGCCATGCGGCATTCAGTACAGTTTCCTTTAGATATTTGATTTGATTTTCTCTATTTTTCCGCAATTATTATATTTCCGCAAATGTTAGGCTTACCTGGTCATGGGGACCAGGTGCCGTCATGACATGTTCACGGTTGGTGAACTAGGGTCGTGACAAGTTGGTATTAAAGCTCTAGGTTCATAGGAGTCACAGATCACAAGCCGGTTTATTAGAGTCTCGTGGATCGGTACGGAGACGTCTGTACTTATCTGCGAGAGGCTATGTAACCGTTAGGAAAAATTCTACTTCATTTGATTTCCCTGTCGTGCGAGATTTTGGACATCTACAATCCTAAACCTCTGTCTTCTACTCTCTCACAGATGGTGAGGACACGTACTACCCGAGGTGATCAGGCACCCGCGCCCCCTGCTGCAGCCGTCGGAGATCGGGGCCGGGGTAGAGTTCGAGGACGCGCATGTGGTGCAGCGAGAGCACCTGCGCGAACTGCCGCTGAGGTACCACCAGCAGATCCAGCCGGAGCCCAGGCACCTGACATGCCTACTACTACTACTACTACTCCAACCCTTCAGGGGACTTTGGCACAGTTCATGAGTATGTTCACCACTTTGGCTCAAGCAGGATTGCTTCCCCTTGCTGCAGCCACATCCCAGGCCGGGGGAGGAGCACAGGCCCCCGCCGCCCGCACTCTTGAGCAGCGAGCGCATGTTGAGCAGGTCCTAGAGATTATTCCTGCGCCGCCTGCGGCACCAGTTCAGCCCGAGGGCATGGCAGCGGCTTCCGACCAGGAGCAGATGAGACTAGAGAGGTTCAAGAAGTATGATCCTCCAGTGTTCAGTGGATTAGCATCAGACGATGCCTTGGGGTTTCTTGATGAGTGTTACCGTATTCTCCGTACTATGGGTATCTCTGGATCGAGCGGGGTTTCTTTCACTACTTTTCAGCTTCGAGGATCCGCCTATGATTGGTGGCGCACCTATGAGTTAGACAGCCCAGACGAGGCAGCTTCACTGACTTGGACCCGGTTTTCAGATATGTTTCTGAGAGAGTTTGTTCCTCAGAGCCTCAGGGATGCATGGCGCGCGGAGTTTGAGCATTTGCGCTAGGGTGCTATGACCGTCTCGGAGTATGCTGTCCGTTACACCAGTTTGGCTAGACACGCCTCAGCCTTGGTTTCTACTGTTCGCGAGAAGGTACGTCGGTTCATTGAGGGGCTCATTCCTAGCATCAGGTCCAGCATGGCCCGTGAGCTGGAGATGGATATTCCATATCAGCAGGTGGTGAATATTTCTAGGAGGATAGAGGGTATGCATGCTAAAGAGAGAGAGGGCAGGCAGGGTCATGAGGGAGAGAGCAGTCGAGATCAGGAGAGAGAGCTTGAGGAGGCGAGGAGGCCTCGTAGGCCGGTGAGATATACTGGTCCTTATTTTGGAGGCAGGGTGCGTCATGGTAGAGGTTTTGCGGGTCAGCCAGTTCAGTTCGCGCTTCAGGCTTTGCATGGTGAATCAGGTGCTCATAGGTCTCGGAGTACCCGCATCGCACAGTTCCCACCGCCTCGTCAGCAGAGAGGGTGCTTTGAGTGTGGAGATACTAGCCACATGCTGAGAGATTGTCCCAGACTTCGGACAGGTGTGTCCCAGCGAGGTATTCAGGCAGGTAGAGGGCGCCCAAGAGGGGGAGGCCCAGCTCGTTGATGTGTTTCATATAGTAGGCTTGAGGCCGGTGCGCCAGTTGAATGTCATTCAGGTAAGGATTCGTTTTGTTATAGAGGGGCACTATTTGTAGTTCACCACAGTTCTGCTTATCGGGGTGAGTTCCCTTATTTGTTGTTCCATTTATGAGTGCGTTTCATGATTGTACTCTGTCTACGTGATTATTCTATTGGGAGGTTCTATGAGTGATAGCCGTGTCTATCGTCCATTCCTAGCTGTTGTCGAGAGTTATGAGGCTAGTAGTAAAATTCATATTGTCTGTTTCGGTAGGTTTGATGTGATCTCCGAGTATTCTTGGTTACGAGCTGTGATTTCTATGCTCCACCGGTGTGGGAGCTAGCCTGTGTTGTCATTGTAGACGGAATTGATCTAGTGAGAGTCTCTAGATGGGTTGATGTGTGCCCTACTTGTGATTTAGTAATGAGGGCGGGACCCTCGTGATTTTAGGTGATTTGATATGTTGAGACCGGGTGGTGTACTGCGGTGAGAAGTTATATCAGTATAAGATCATTGTGAGTCTTTTATATGCTTTCATTCTTTCTTGTTAGATGTTTTCGATTTGTGTTTTAGAAGAATCGGTACTAGTTTGATTTGTTTGTTAGTTCCTTATGTGTTTCCTTTCTCATATTTAGTCATNTAAATCTCCTTAGCCCTTTATTCTTTTCTCTCTCTCACCCTTGCCTTTCTTTTCCATAGTAGAAACTGAAAGAAGTCGAACATCACCATCTTTAATTTAGGAGTTAATTTTATCCATGGTCATTGAACTTTTGTGTTTATTACCCAAAAGCCACTTTTTTTTTTTGTTACGTAAAATCATTCAACTTTGTGTTCATTACACAAAGGTCACTTTTCTTTCTTTTGTTACACAAAATCACTTTACTTTGCTCTAGTTATCACAAAAGTCATATTTTTACTTGAAAAGTCTATTATGCCCTTGATATTACATAACCTTCATATTTATGTAATATCTTCTATATTATATACTATATAATATATTTTTAACAATGTATTTTATTTATAAATAAAATAACTTAATATTATTTTATTTATTATTTTTATAATATATTCGTATATTTAATTTTTTCTCAACGTTAATTTTCAAAATATATTAGTTGCATTATTAAATTTGTCAGTAACTTTAATATATATTAGTAGAGAAATAAACCTGCAAGTACATTTTCGTGAGAAAATTCGTAGGTAAACAAACAAAGAAAATGAGGAACAAATCATATTTAATATGGAAAAAAATCCCTAGGTACTACATGCGAATTTAGCTAGGGATATTTTCTTGGGAATTTACCTGGGCAATTGGTTATTTGAGAAATTACACTAATAGAAATTCGGGAAAACCGTCCAAAAAAAATCGACCAAAGTTTGTCGGTAATGGCCAATAACCGTCCAAAACGCGACCATTAACGTTTGGTCGGTATTTTGAAGGTCGGAAGGGCATACTGACCTAAGTTGGTCAGTAATTTCCGACCAACTTTGGTCGTCCAATTAAATTCAAAAAAATAATTGCTGAAAAAAAGTTGTTTTTAACGCAACTAACATATCTTGGAAATTAAAGTTAACAAAAAATTAAATATACAAATATATTATAAAAATAATAAATAAAATAATATTAAGTTATTTTATTTATAAATAAAATACATAGGTAAAAATATATTATATAGTATATAATATAGAAGGTATACATAAATATGAAGGTTTATATAATATCAAGGGCATGATAGACTTTTCAAGTAAAAATATGACTTTTGTGATAACTAGAGCAAAGTAAAATGATTTTTGTGTAACAAAAGAAAGAAAAGTGACTTTTGTGTAATGAACACAAAGTTGAATGATTTTTACATAACAAAAAAAAGAAAAATAACTTTATTTGGGTAACAAACACAAAAGTTCAATGACCATGGATAAAATTATCTCTATAGTTTCCGCACCTCTTTCCCAGTATTAATGAAAGAAATCTAAATCCCGTGAACGGTTCCTTTCTTTTATTTGAAGCTTGAAGCAAGTCAAAAAGAGCATGCATGGCTGTCTTTTCCCCTCCTCTCATGCATGCACTTTGTAAAATATACTCCTCCCTCGTGTTTTCCTTATACACGCATTTTAAGAAAATATTAATTAAGATAAATTTTTGACTATTTTATTCTTATTTATTTCTTAAAATAATTTCTCTCCACTGAATATTCACTCTATTTATGAACAACAACTACTACTACAGATAAAATGGGACAGAAAATTAATTTTATCTTGAACTCCTAAAATAACAAATAATTTGATATAATTATTTTTAAAAATCACGATAAATAATTTGAGACGGTGGGAATATATACTACAATTTTATCTTCTTATCCCTTTCCCTTTTCCTTTATGGTTTTGACTAATCAAAAAAAGACTGGTTCTTTCTATAATTCTCTAGCTTTGTCTGCAGATCACAAGATCCAGTGTAATTGATTGAAAATGCAACCTTTTCCACATTATAAAACAAGCTCCACAAAAATGAGTAAATACAGAGTTCGAACATCATCTAATGTACATCGGTGGCTTAAAGGTCAAAGTTTGAAATTATTACGAGTTTGAATCCAATAACCTCCTATAGTTTATTGCACAAGGTTCCTATCTTTTCAAATATACTTTTTTTAAAGAAAATGTAAAATAAACATAAATTACTAGCTATAAAATTTAAATGAGAAAAGATTGAATTCCGATATCATCATGCAATTTCAGCCTATTTTGGACTTGATTGGAAAACTTTTTTTTTTTTTTTAAAAAAGTGCACTTTTGGACTTTTCTTCATGTATCGTGCTAGAATTGAAGGGATAAATTAATGTATATATTAGCTTAATAAGAATATATTACTCGTTCATTTTTAATGGTTCATGAAGCTACTTTTAGGAAGAAGTATATGATTACTTAAATGACATCTTGTAGTTAACACTTGAGACAAATATGGAAACAGAAAAAAGGGATAAATCAAAATTTCAACAAGTAGGGTCCAAAAGTAGCAACAAAATGGAGATCTAATTCCAAAGATATGGTAGTGCTGAACTATATATACGTGGGAATGGAAATTGAAAATAAACGTGATTCAATTATATATTCCTTTTGTCTGGATCCACTCATCTTTACATTTGCTTTTGGAACTATTATTATACTTTGGGGTGAGACATGAAGGTACTTTATCATGAAATAGTCATATTTATATTAGTTTATTTTTACTGCAAAATCTGGCTACAATTTAAAACCTTGTGCTAGTTAAGCCGGTTCTAATTTGAGATTTACACATGTATTATTATGCTTCATAAATTAATTAAAGGAAAATCTACGTGGTCTATCCGTTAAAAACACCACTTAACTCCATATACTTTTAAATTATTTATTTTACTTTGTATACCTACTTTATAAAACATTATTTACTTTTTAAATCTTTAATATCATCATATGCCATTAAAAATATCCCACCTTTTAAGGGATTAGTAAATATATCCCACCTTTTAAGGGATTAGTAAAACACCGTATCTTTGAACACTCACACCTGTTATTTCACGCTTTTCATCTTCCGTATTCAAGTGAAGCCATTATAGCTCAATCATGGTATATACAGGATAAAAGCATTCCTTCGAATGGAATGAATATTTCTTTTTCAGAATCTCTTACACTTTTTATCTACCAAGTTATGAAATAAAAATTGTTGCATAAAGCTTCCAGTAGAGTTTTGTCTAAAACCTTATATTTTTCACATATATCAAATTATAATATTGTGATATGTTAGGTTTCAATATTGTATTTCAAACAATTCTTTTGTACTTGACTATGCATCATTTAGTATGACTCTATTGAATATTGTATTCCAATTTAGCATATTGTGTTCCAATTAAGAATATTGTATTCTAAATTAGAATATCGTACTATGTTATTATAACTCTATTGAATATTGTAATCCAATTTAGCATATTGTGTTTCAATTAAGAATATTGTATTCTAAATTAGAATATTGTACTATTTTGTTATGGTACTTTTACACATCAATGAATGTAGCTTTTAATTTTTTCGAATTTGTAACGGCGCTATACTTCTTGCTATGACGATATTGCAAATACAATAGTACATATTTGGAAGGTAATATAAAAAAAAATGCAAACCATTTATTATAAAATGGCAGAATAGCCTAATAGGCACTTCTACTTGTTTGGGTTTGACATCCCGGTCCTCTTACTTTATGAAGTTTCAATCAAATACTTTAACTCGATCAAAACATATGTTTTAAACACTTCTGACACTGCGTGTTACTCACCCGAGTTCATATGGAGGACATATCAGATCCACCTCAGCTAAATGAAACCACGTCATTCTCTTCCTCTTATGCAGTCAACCACCACCCTCTATGCATTCTTTTCCTCTGCTTCTGCCTCCCCCGTCAACCATTGGCCGCCAATTTCCTCGTCCAAAACCAAAACAATGAGCGGACCAGGGACATAGAACAACAAGCAACATCACCGGCCGGAAAATCCACTATATTCATTGTCTTCATAGAGCAAGACACCAAAAAGAATAAATTATGGGTACAATCTTAACATCCATTAACTTTAATGGCCACGGGTATTCCAATTCAAAGGTTACCAAGATCTGAAATGTAATGGCACCCACTTCAGTTGGGTCATCATCACCTAATAAACGCTCACCAATAGAAATAGTCCAATTTGGCTATCTCTAGTGGTTGCCGTGAAAATTGCTNGATATGTTTCTGAGAGAGTTTGTTCCTCAGAGCCCCAGGGATGCATGGCGCACGGAGTTTGAGCATTTGCGCCAGGGTGCTATGACCGTCTCGGAGTATGCTGTCCGTTACACCAGTTTGGCTAGACACGCCTCAGCCTTGGTTTCTACTGTTCGCGAGAAGGTTCGTTGGTTCATTGAGGGGCTCATTCCTAGCATCAGGTCCAGCATGGCCCGTGAGTTGGAGATGGATATTCCGTATCAGCAGGTGGTGAATATTGCTAGGAGGATAGAGGGTATGTATGCTAAAGAGAGAGAGGGCAGGCAGGGTCATGAGGGAGAGAGCAGCCGAGATCAGGAGAGAGAGCTTGAGGAGGCAAGGAGGCCTCGTAGGCCGGTGAGATATACTGGTCCTTATTTTGGAGGCAGGGTGCGTCATGGTAGAGGTTTTGCGGGTCAGCTAGCTTAGTTCGCGCTTCAGGCTTTGCATGGTGAATCAGGTGCTCATAGGTCTCGAAGTACCCACATCGCACAGTTCCCACCGCCTCGTCAGCAGAGAGGGTGCTTTGAGTGTGGAGATACTAGCCACATGATGAGAGATTGTCCTAGACTTTGGACCGGTGTGTCCCAGTGAGGTATTCAGGCAGGTAGAGGGTGCCCAAGAGGGGGAGGCCCAGCTCGTTGATGTGTTTCATATAGTAGGCTTGAGGCCGGTGCGCTAGTTGAATGTCATTCAGGTACGGATTCGGTTTGTTATAGAGGGGCACTACCTGTAGTTCACCACAGTTCTGCTTATCGGGGTGAGTTCCCTTATTTGTTGTTCCATTTATGAGTGCGTTTCATGATTGTACTCTGTCTACGTGATTATTCTATTGGGAGGTTCTATGAGTGATGGCCGTGTCTATTGTCCGTTCCTAGCTGTTGTCGAGAGTTGTGAGGCTAGTAGTAAATTCATGTTGTCTGTTTCGGTAGGTTTGATGTGATCTCTGAGTATTCTTGATTACAAGCTGTAATTTCTATGCTCCACCGGTGTGGGAGCCAGCCTGTGTTGTAATTGTAGACGGAATTGATCTAGTGAGAGTCTCTAGATGGGTTGATGTGTGCCCTACTTGTGATTCAGTAATGAGGGCGGGACCCTCGTGATTTTAGGTGATTTGATATGTTGAGACCGGGTGGGGTACTGCGGTGACAAGTTATATCAGTATAAGATCATTGTGAGTCTTTTATATGCTTTCATTCTTTCTTGTTAGATGTTTGTCGATTTGTGTTTTAGAAGAATCTGTGCTAGTTTGATTTGTTTGTTAGTTCCTTATGTGTTTCCTTTCTCATATCCAGTCATTTCCGTTCTATGCTTCTTGAGTTTTAGCTTGTGGGGTGTGTACCCGTTGGTGTTGGCTGGGATTTGGTTATTCGGGTGTTTTGTTATGCGGTTTTCGTGGTTATTGTATCATCGCCAGTGTTGTGGAGGTTTGAAAAGAGTTCCTGTTGAATATGAGGCTTATGGCCGGTACAGACTTGATCCCAGGCAAGTATTGCTATCAGAAATGGTATTGTGGGCCTATGGGTGATGTGTGATGTTGCGTGGTTGTACCCTGTGTGTGTTGGCTTGTATTGAAATAGTTGGTTGAGACTGATACCGGATATGGATTTAGGATCGGGTCTTTTGGAAACGGATGGAAGGTGAGAATTCTGGCTTGAAGGCCTATTGGTATTGTTAGAAATGTTAAATTTCAGTTGAGATGGTGTCGTCAGGCTTAAGTGGATTGGGGTGACGTGGGATCACCGCGGGTGTATGTTGGAAGTGCGCACTCAGTGACGTGAAGACTTCAGGTATGTTCTCTATGCTCGTTAGAGGACGAACGAATGTTTAAGTGTGGGAGGATGTAACGACCCGACCAGTCGTTTTTAGAATTCACGCCTCGATCCCCTATTAAATTGCTTCCCCTAAGTTTATTCTGCTATTTTGGTTTGCCGGGACATTCGGTGTTGGGATTCAGAGTGTTTTGGGACACTTAGTCCCTAAATGAGAGCTTAAGAGTTGAAAAATGGTCCGTTATCAGAACAGTGTGAAGACGACCTCGGAATGGAAATCCGATGGTTCTGTTAGCTCCGTTAGGTGATTTCGGGGTTGGGAGCGTGTTCAGAATGTATTTTGGAGGCTCGTAGCTCATTTAGGCTTGAAATGCCGAAGTTTGAATTTTTGAAGTTTCCGGTCCGATAGTGAGTTTTTGATCCGAGGGTCGGATTGGAATTCCGAAAGTTGAAGTAGCTCCGTCATGTCATTTGGGATGTGTGTGCAAAATTTCAGGTCATTCGAGCGAGGTTTGGTTAGGTTTTTGATCGAAAGTGCGTATGTTGGAATTTGAAGTTCTTAGGCTTGAATCTTTGATTTAATTGGACTTCCGGTGTTGTTTTAGGTGTTTTAAGGATTGGTACAAGTTTGAATGAGGTATTAGGTGTTATTGGTGCTTTTGGTTGAGGCCCCGGGGGCCTCGGGATGATTTCGGGTGGTTAACGGCAAAATTTGAGAAGTGTTGCAGCAGCTGAAGTTTTTCCCTTCTGGTACTTTCGCTTCTGCGGCTTGGGAACCGCAGAAGCGGCCTTAGCATCGCAGGAGCGAAGTTGGGCTCCCTCAGCTTTTTCCTCAGGTGCGGAGGATCTACCGCAGATGCGGTTACGCACCTGCGAGGCTTCTATCGCAGATGCGGCCCTGGGTCTTTTGTGAGAAACCGCAGAAGCGGTGAGTATTTCGCAGAAGTGGCAACCGCAGGTGCGGTTTAAGATCGCAGAAGCGGAACCCTGGATTTTTAATGAAAACCGCAGAAGCGGCTCGTGGTCCGCAGAAGCGGTCCCTTGTCCGCAGAAGCGAAAATGACTGTTCAGAAATATCAATTTCGAGGGTTAAATTTCATAAGTTTGAAAATCGATTGAGAGCTCCGGAGAAGGCGATTTTGAGTGGGTTTTGAAGAAAAAATCACTGGGTAACGTTTCCTTGATCCCGTTTCATTATATTTAATCATTATATAGCTAAATACATCATTGGAATTCGAATTTAGGATCAAAAGTTGGTTAATTTGGGGTAAAACTTCATACACCAAACTATTGGGTTTTGACGGAGCATTTGACCTCCGATTTGGGAGATTTTTATATGGTTAGACTCATGAGAGTACGAGGGTTCTGAAAATGTGAAAATTGTTCGATTCTGAGAGGTTGGCTGGAGGGGCGTTTTGGTCATTTTACCTATTTTCGCGCCCTAGCTTTAATTTTTATAATGGAATCAGTTGTTTGCAATATTATTTACGTTATGTAATTGAATTAAATAGATTTTGGTCATTTGGAGTCGGATACTCGTGGCAAAGGCGTGGTTTCTATTGATATTGAGCTGGTTCGAGGTAAGTGGCTTGTCTAACCTTGTGTGGGGGACTTCCCCTTAGGATTTGAGTCTTCTTTGTTGATTGTATTCCTTGTACGCGAGGTGACGAGTGCGTGCTAGGATTTATTTGTGGAAAATTGCCCCTCTTAGGCTCTTAGATCCTTGTAGTCACCGAATATAAAGTTGTTCTTGATACGATTAAGTTACCTGTTATTAGCTTCACCTTTACATGTCTTACTTGGAATTTATTTGCCCCTTTTTGGCTTATTCTTGTTGCCTAATTGACTTTTACTTGTTTCACTGTAGACATTACCCCTCTATAGTCACATTATCATTCCTAATTGCTTGTCTTTATTTGGAAAGCATTATTTCTATCTCTCGTGTAATTAATTGGTCTTAGTTGGAAAGAAGTTATATATCCTATATTCAGTTGATATTTCTTTAATTGTAATTATTTGATTCATGTTAACTTCCTTGTTGTTGAACTTAGTATTATGGAATCGTTGTTTCATATCATTTCTCCCTTGTTGAGTTGTTCTTATTGCGCTTAGTATTTCTCTGTTACGGTTATTCCTTGTGAGTTAGTTGTACCGTCTTTTGGTGAACGGAAATACCTGAGTTGATTCTCTTGCCTTGTTCCTGTATATATTGTCGTTTGTTGTGTTGTACTTGAGATTGTGACGCACGAGGTTTCTGCCGTGCGATTGTGAATATTGTGATGCACGAGGTCTTTGCCGTGCTGTTGTTGTTATTGATGTTTTGCACATGCAGCGTAATAAGGTGGGATATGTTATATGCTTATATGTGGGTTGCGCATGTGGCGGAATAAGGAGGGAACATTGTGATGCACGTGTGGCGAAATAAGGCGGTACCTATTATCTTATTATTTGCACACGTGGCGAAATAAGGTGGGCTATGTCAGGGGATGATTGTAGAGAATTGTGACGGCCTGTGGAGGCATTCCTATTTGTTTAATAATGTGATTGTGGGTTGCTTACCGGTATGAGCTTTAT
The DNA here is from genome assembly GCF_001879085.1 of Nicotiana attenuata. Classification (NCBI taxonomy): domain Eukaryota; kingdom Viridiplantae; phylum Streptophyta; class Magnoliopsida; order Solanales; family Solanaceae; genus Nicotiana; species Nicotiana attenuata. Next base: position 68,953 of record NW_017674576.1, read on the forward strand.
CGCTTGGAAGTTGTGAGGAAACATCGTACGTGCGGTCCGTCTCCTTTTCGTGTTTACTAGCTGGTAGAATTTTGTTAGAAACATTTGCACAAGCATACACGTAGCTGAACACCCCTATTAGAGGTGAATTCCTCCTGATTTTGCTAAGAGTGGAGGTACGCCCTCGTTTATCCATTATGTTAGTGAGAGTGGCCCTAGTTAGCCAGTTAGTTGTCGGTATGACCATAAGATTGATGGGGCACAGGATGCCAATTGTTAGATTTCAGATGCTGGGTCTTCGCGAGTTGTGGTTTGTCCGAGACTTGGTGAAATTGTGGAAAGAGTTGGATAAGACCTTTGTGAACATCATTGTAGAATATGAGTTATTGACTTGTTTTCCCATTGCTGTGTTGTGACCTTAGGATTTGGATTGTGATTCTGCCGTCATTTCCTATCCTCATTTATTATATCCTCGTTGTTACTTGTTGTATTTTTTTTTCTTATTGTGAATTGTAGCATTCTTGGTCATTCATGTAGTCTTTGCATATTTATATGTCATTTCCATTGTTCCTATGATTATACTGTTTATTGACCGGTAGGTGCCTTGATTGTTCCTCGTCACTACTCCACCGAGGTTAGTCTTGATACTTACTGGGCACCGCCGTGGTGTGTTCATGCTACTCTTCTGCACATTTTTGTTGTGCAGATACAGGTACTCCCACTCAATCCTGTCAGCCTTGGAAGGAGGCGTATCGGTAGAGATTCGAGGTATATCTGCTACGTCCGCAGACCGAGGAGTCCCTTTCCAGTTTTCTGTAATAAGTATAGCTCTTTCAGCATTTCTCCTTTGTATAGATATTCTTGAGTCAGAGCCTCTTATGTATCCCTTAGCTTGTGATTTGTGAGTTTCCGGGTTTTGGGAATTGTTTTAGACTTGTGATATTGAGTTGTACTTGCCATGCGGCATTCAGTACAGTTTCCTTTAGATATTTGATTTGATTTTCTCTATTTTTTCGCAATTATTATATTTTAGCAAATGTTAGGCTTACCTGGTCATGGGGACCAGGTGCCGTCATGACATGTTCACGGTTGGTGAACTAGGGTCGTGACACTCCAACACTATTTACTCCAAGGGCAATGTAGGAAAAAAATAATTAATTTATTCTTGAAATTTGGAAAAATTACTTATTTTGGACCATAAAAAAAAGATTAAAAAATCACTTATTTTGGACCGGAGGGAGTATCATTGAGACGAATTTTATATAAGAAAGCTTAGTTGGTTATTAACTTTTTTGATTATCGTATTTGGTGATTGTGATTTGCTCGAGGATTTTGGGAACTATAGGTTGCGATACTAATGTGGAAGCATTGATGGGTATAGAGTAAGCTTTTTAAGAGCGTTTTATCCCTCAATGTGAAATTTTTCGGTGCTAATCCGAATCTAATCAAGGCTTAATGTGAGTATCGGAGTGAAAAATAAAAAAAATTAATATTACTATTGTTGAAATATTTCAATCTTATTTATTTTGCTGGTGTATTTTAGCTATGTGCTTATGTAGTTGTAATATGCACCCGACTTTAGTTTCTTCTCAATTTCCTATTTACTTAAATCGCACTTGGCCAACAAAGCTGGAAAACGTAATATGATGCATTATTTGTACTTTTATGTTTTATTCGAATTACACTTTAAGGAATTGTGATAAAAAATAGTTTTGTTAGAGCCGTCAACCCGTTATTTAGCAAGGCTGGGCTAGAATGTTTGAAGCCCATTTAAAAACGAGGCTTTTAAGCTCGGTACGAGTAAGCCTGTGGCCCGTGAGGCTTGACTAAGGCTGGGCTGGACCGGCCCGTGGGCCTAATAAAAATATATATTTGAAATATATAAAATATAAAAATTATAAGACACAAAAAATACCAAGAAGAGTATCCAAGCTTAAAGTTTATTAAGCTCATCATATTAAAAGATCAAAGTCTTAAAACGTAATTAGTTTTAAAAATTTAATTATTCTTAATATTTAACTAATTAATATTGCATATGAATTGTAGATGTAGATGAAAGTGAAGATGTTAAGACAACCTTCTCACAAGCGGATTCAAATATGTTTGATGAAGATGATGTGTTGGATATCTCGTAAGCGTAATGGATGTTCTCTTGAATAGTTTGTTTTGAGTTTTGACTTTTAGTGAACGAAATATTAGTCTTGTCTTTTACTTTTTTTAGTATTTTTCATATATTGAAACAGTATAATAAGTTATTAAGTTTTGTGAAATTTTTCCAATAAGATTTTTTTAACTTTTAAATATTTATCTTTTTAGGTTAGAACTTAAAGAAAAAATATAAATTATATTTTAAAAAATGATGGGCCAGCTGTGGAGCCCACAACCCACATAGGGATGGGGTGTGCTGACCGTTATATGGCCCGTCAAAATGGTGGGCTAGCCCAGTCCAGCCCGTCAATTGCAAAAGCCCATGTGGGTTGGGCTGGGCTAGCCCGGCCCCACCCATATTGACAGCTCTAAGTTTTGTATTCTTTATTTAGTACTAGATCACAAACTTATATTTCTTTCTTTATTGAGCTAGCTAGATGGGATCAACATTTATAATTTTCAGAAACTTATATTTTTTTTATAATTAAACATATTATTTAAAAGTATATACTCATTAATAGAGGTACAAGTGCAAAGTTGGATAAAAATAATTATTTTACTTATTTCTTAATATTTACAAATATTTATTTCATTAATTTTTTTTTAACTTTTTAAGAGTTTGAAATTGTAACTATATTGACAATTATAATAGTTAGGACTTTAAAATTATTAAATTTTTGTCTTATATATAATTTTTGCACTTAAATTTATATAAATTATAAGTAAATTAAATAAAGGAGAAAATTAAAAAGATTAAAGAAAGAGGAAGTACGGGTTTTTGGATAATGATGAGGTGGTTCAAGTCTTTGTATAAACTTTTATACGTTCTGATTTATATTAAAAAATTTTAAATATACAAGACTACTTCAATAATAATAGTATTCTATATTATATTTTTAGTTTTCAAAAGTTTTATATTAACAATTGCAACTATTCGGAATGGTGAGCAGAAATCAATAATAATTTTGACATTAGCTATATGGCTTCTAAAAGAGCATTTCAATTTTAGATTTTGTAAATGGTATATAGTGATTCTTAATTCCTTAAGATTTACAAAGAATTTCCTTTTGCCCTTTTTTTTTTGGAACATGTCCTGCATTTATGATTTTTCATCTATTCGATTTTTTACTATTTGAAAATAATTCTTAGTGAATAAAAATATAATTATAATTAAATATTTAAATATTTTCTAGTAATATTTATATAATATTTTAAAAGTTTTTATTTATTTAAATAGAGTGCTCGCGCAACACGAGTATTATAAGACTAGTATATGTCAAATGTCCTTACTGCCAAGTCCACGTCAACAACCCAAAGTGCCCCTCCTTGTCCAACTTCAAGCAAAAGGGAACAAGCATTAAATGTTTTGTCTTTTCGTTCCTATCAATGAGGAAAAGATAAAAGCATTCAAAATTGTAGCATTTATGAAATTGTTGGACCATCCCTCATGCATATACCTGTGTGCAAGAATTTTCACTAAAAAAAAAAAATTAATGAAGAAAAAGTTATAAATCTCGGACCTCTTTTAAACAACAACATGCCAATGAAATCCTAAAAGTAAAGTCCGGAGAAGGTGGGTGTACGCAAACTTTATCCCTATTCTGTAAGAAATAGAGAGACTATTTCCCATAGAGAGACTATTTCCGATAGACCCTCGGTTCGAATTTTTTTCAACATTACTCTAAAGATGTTTCTCATATTAATAAAATTCAATGATTATACACATACGCGTTTCTATATATATATATATATATATATATATATATAGTGAACTTGTTGACGTTGAACTCCCTGAATTGAATTTCAACCCCTCCCTGAGAAAGTATATGATTTGTCTATTTGTAATATTTTTTCTTATTTAAATTAAAGATCTACTCTACCAAGGAAAGGAAGGAAAGGGGAAGGAGGGCCACCTTTTCATATTGCAAAAGCAAATTGTCTTTTGACGTGAAGATCATTTATTTGTCATAGTTTAACTTGACACAGAATTATAAAAGAAAAGGTTTAAAATTTGTAATCTTATATGTGTCATAATATTCGTATTACCATAAATTCCAAATTAAACATGTCATTGCATTAGTATATTAATAAAAGCTTCAAGATCAAGGAAATATAAGAATATCTTATTCTTTTTGAATTGGTTAATAAGAAAATTATGTCAAATAAATAGAACTGATGAAGGATTAACCTAAGAAATTTTCTTTTTATTGTAAGAAAAACATTTAGTAACCATAACATAACCATTTAAAGATAAAAATGAAACATCGCAACAAAGCTCTTCAATTGATTAAATATCTTACTACTTTTAATGTAATATCAGTACTTTGAATTATCTTATGGATAATTACCAAATAAATAATATATATTTACTACTTTTTTCTTTATATACTTTTCTTTTCAGCCATTTATGGCTTCAAGTCCAAGCTAATAGAAAGCACATAATTCATAAATTACTAAAGATGTTAGCTCATAGTTTTGCATCAAATAGGCATTATATATAATATACATTAAAAAAATCCAAGATTCTAATAATCCAGATTAAAGAAGCCAATAATGAGACTAGAAGCATCTTGGAAGCTCACAAGTAAAGGAAATTCTCAAATCTGAAGCCTCAAATCAAAGCAATCAAAAAATATTCTTTTCATAATATAAAGAAACCAATATAAAATGCCTGAGAATAATTCTCCAATAATTATAAAAGAAAAAAGGGAGGGAAAAAGATAAAGATAATATAAAAGAAATCCTAATTGGAGAACCAATATTAAGCATCCAAATCTCTTCTGTGTCTTTACTCTTAGTCTCATATCCCCTTTATACAAGAAGAACATACTCAGAGAGCCCTAGGATAAGCAACTAAACCAGAAATTAAACTAATTAGCCAACAAAAGAAATAACAACAACAACAACAACAACGCATCCAGTGTATTTTCACAACGTGAGATTTGGGGAGGGTAATGTATGTGCAAATCGTACTCCTACCTCAAGGAGATAGAGAGGTTGTTTCCGATAGATCCTCGGGTAAAGAAAGCATCTCTCGATAGGTTTAAAAAAGAAACAACCAACAAAAAGTAGATCTTTTTTTTTGGGCATAGAACCCTAATGTGTTATAACTGTTGTTGGGGTTTTTATGCATTTAAGTATATTAAATATTTAAAAGAGGGTGAATGGGAAATGGAGGGAAATGAAATTTTTGAGTGAAATTTTAAGTTTCCCCTCTTGGCAAAGGGACATTGTCCCATATTGGAAGAGGAAGAGGTTTTTTATGGGTATATAAGCAATTGCTCTTCTTCTAGCTCTTAAAGAGTTGAGAAGAAGGCAAGCCTCGCGCCGTCGTCGTCGTCGTCGTCGCTCGCTCGACTTCGGCTTCGGCTTCGGCTTCGGATTATTGATTAATTTTTTGGACCAAATTTTTTTATTAATAGTAAAATATTAACAAAAATATTATTAAATATTTGTTTTAATAACAGAATAATAATATTAGATCCAATCTGTTTTTCTATTTTGGTAACAGAAAATTAACTACCCTCTTCAATTTTCCCTCTTTATTTCCCTCTTTATTGTTGAGTAAATAGCCATTTATGTTATGGAATTTATGCTGTGGCCGTTTTGCATAAACAACCATTCTGAAGAGTTGCACCTCTTCAGATTTCAGCCCAACATTGGCTATAAATACAAGACTATTCTGCTCAGAATTTCTATACGATTTTCTGAGTTTCTCCTCCTTCTTCTACATACTTTTAACATCAAACAAAGCAACAGTAAGTGTGATTTGCTACCGAACTTTGTGTTCGCTGAAACACTGGGGTTTGAAGTACCACTACACCAGTGTGTAATTCGTTCTATCCTAGGAGGAAATAATCCATAACCTTGGGTACTAGGAGGGGATTAAATTCCTTAAGGAAACACTGTGAATTCAGTGGGCTCGAATTGATTTCTATCTCTTTACGTTTTTCTGTTTATATATTACTCTGCTTTATTTTTCCGGAATTAGTTTACAAATACAGTTTAGTAACAAGCTTAAGGATTTTAATATATCTTCTGTATTTGTACTTACTATTTTTGGAGAGTAAAACCTTTGTGGTTTTGTACTCTATTGGAGATTAAAATCTACGTGATTTTAACGTTTGTGTCATTCTTTTACAGAAATGACTAATGATAATGTGAACCAAGCTGTTCCAACGGTGACTACCAGTGCCTCAGAGCCGAACAACACCGGCAGCATTGGCACCGGCGGAGAAACCTGAAAAATTTTCCGGGATTGATTTCAAGCGCTGGCAGCAAAAGATGATCTTCTATTTGACTACTCTAAGTCTCTAGAAGTTCATCAAGCAAGATGTTCCTGTGCTGCCCGATGAAACTCCATAAACTGAACGCTTTCTCGTGATTGAGGCGTGGAAGCATTAGGATTTTTTGTGCAAGAATTATATTCTAAGCGGGCTGGAGGATGCTTTGTATAACGTCTACAGTGGCGTGAAAACGTCAAAAAAACTGTGGACTGCGCTTGAAAAGAAATACAAAACCGAAGATGCCGGGTTGAAGAAGTTCGTTGCTGCAAAGTTTTTGGACTACAAAATGGTAGATAGCAAGTCTGTTATTACCCAAGTCCAGGAATCGCAAGTGATTATTCACGATCTCCTTGCTGAAGGTATAAATCAAATTAATACCGATGTTGAAAGTAGTAATCTTAGTATTTTTACTAACAGAAATTTCATTGAAGGTCTTGTCATCAATGAAGCATTCCAAGTAGCAGCGATGATTGAGAAGTTGCCTCCTTTGTGGAAGGACTTCAAAAACTACTTGAAACACAAACGCAAGGAGATGTCCCTTGAAGATCTCATTGTTCGGTTGAGAATCGAAGAGGAAAACAAAGCTGCTGAAAAGAGAGGTCGTGGAAACTCAACAATAATGGGAGCAAATATTGTTGAAGAGAACAAAAAGAGGAAGAAGGCTTCTGGACCGAAATACAACCCAAGCAAGAAGCGGTTCAGTGGAAATTTCTACAACTGTGGAAAAGCCAGACACAAATCTACGGAGTGTCGTGCTCCGAAGAAAGACAAGAAGAAGGGTCAAGCAAACATGGTTGAAAAGCATGATGATGTTGATGACTTATGTGCCATGCTTTCCGAATGCAACTTGGTGGGCAATCCTAAAGAGTGGTGGATTGATTCTGGAGCCACTCGCCATGTTTGTGCTGTTAGAGAAGCTTTTGCTACTTATACTCCTGTTGGACCCCATGAGACGCTTTCTATGGAAAATGCTGCAAATGCTAAGATTGAAGGATGTGGGAAGATATTTCTCAAAATGACTTCCGGCAAAGTGGTGACTTTGAGCAACGTCCTTCATATTCCCGAGATTAGGAAAAATCTAGTCTCTGCTGGACTTCTTGTTAAGAATGGTTTTAAATGTGTTTTTGTTTCCGATAAGGTTGTAATAAGTAAGAACGAAATGTTTGTAGGAAAAGGTTACCTCACTGAGGGCCTTTTCAAGCTGAACGTAATGGTTGTTGAAAATAATAATAAAATTTCAGCTTCGTCTTACTTACTTGAGTCAAATGAATTATGGCATATACGTTTGGGTCATGTTAATTATAAAACCTTGCGGAAAATGATTAATTTGGAAGTATTGCCTAAATTTAAATGCGACAAATCAAAATGTCAAATATGTGTGGAATCTAAGTATGTTAAACATCCTTATAAGTCAGTTGAAAGGAATTCAGATCCTTTAGACTTAATTCACACAGATATTTGCGATATGAAGTCAATAACATCTCGCGGTGGAAAGAAGTATTTCATAACTTTTATTGACGATAGTACTCGATATTGCTATGTTTACTTACTTAATAGTAAAGATGAAGAAATAGACGCATTCAAGCAATACAAAAATGAAGTTGAAACGCAACTTAACAAGAAAATCAAAATGATAAGAAGTGACAGGGGTGGTGAATATGAATCTCCTTTTGAACAAATATGTTTAGAATATGAAATTATTCATCAAACAACGGTCCCTTACACGCCCAAATACAATGGGATTGCAGAAAGAAAGAATCGTTCATTAAAGGAGATGATGAACGCATTATTGATAAGTTCTGGTTTGCACAGAACTTGTGGCGGGAAGCCATTCTTACGGCTAGCCGAATACTAAATCGAGTACCCCATAGCAAAATACAATCCATTCCATATGAAAAATGGAAAGGAAGGAAGCCCAACTTGAATTATTTTAAAGTGTGGGGGTGTTTGGCAAAAGTGCAAGTTCCTAAACCCAAAAGGGTAAAAATAGGACCGAAAACCGTTGATTGTGTTTTCATAGGATATGCGACTAATAGTAAAGCATATCGATTTCTGGTTCATAAATCAGAAAATCCCGACATTCATAATAATACGGTTATAGAATCAGATAATGCTGAGTTCTTTGAAAATATATATCCGTATAAAAAGGAATGTGAGCAATTGGTGAAAGATCCAAATGACCTCGGGAAGAAACAAAAGAAAGTACACTTAACCAGGAGGATCCAAGACGTAGTAAACGTCAAAGAACGTTTACTTCATTTGGACCAGATTTTATGACTTTCTTATTGGAAAATAAGCCTCAAACATTTAAAGAAGCTATGTCTTCTTCGGAATTATTGTTTTGGAAAGAGGCAGTCAATAGTGAAATAGAATCCATACTGAACAACCATACATGGGAATTGGTTGATCTTCCTCCTGGAAATAAACCGTTGGGTTCTAAATGGATCATTAAGAGGAAGATGAAAGATGATGGCACTATTGACAAATTTAAGGCAAGACTTGTGGTCAAAGGGTATAGACAACGAGAAGGTCTTGACTATTTCGATACATACTCTCCAGTTACAAGAATTACGTCCATACGAACGTTAGTAGCGTTAGCTGCAGTTTATGATCTTGAAATTCATCAAATGGATGTTAAGACGGCCTTCTTAAATGGAGAGTTGGAGGAAGAAATCTACATGGAACAACCTGAAGGGTTTGTGGTTCCAGGTAAAGAAAAGAAGGTCTGTAGACTTGTTAAGTCCCTTTACGGATTAAAACAAGCACCCAAACAATGGCATGCGAAATTTGACCAAACAATGTTGTCAAATAGTTTTAAAATAAATGAATGTGATAATGTGTGTACATTAAAAATGTTCCAAATCACATAGTCATTGTTTGCTTATATGTGGATGATGTGCTGATAATGAGTAATGACATTGCCAACATAAATGCGACGAAGCGCATGCTAACTGGAAAGTTTGATATGAAAGACTTGGGAGTTGCTGATTTAATTCTGGGAATTAAAATCCATAAGACTTCTCAAGGTCTAGCATTGTCACAATCTCATTATATTAAGACAGTACTTGAAAATTCAAGCACTTGGGCTTTAAAGTTACAAAGACTCCAATTGATGTGAATCTTGCATTAGCACAGAACAAAGGCCAAAGCATATCACAATTGGATTATGCTCGTGTGTTGGGTTGCTTAATGTACATCATGAATTGTACACGACCAGATATAGCTTGTGCTATAAGTAAATTGAGTCGATATACGAGCAATCCAGGTCAATCTCATTGGATGGCCATGAAACGAGTTTGGTGTATTTAGTACATACCCAGGACATTGCTTTGCACTATAGTAAATATCCTACGGTCATTGAGGGATACTCTGATGCAAATTGGATCACCGGATCAACTGATTCCAAGTCCACAAGTGGATATGTATTCACATTTGGTGGAGGAGCGATATCTTGGAAGTCGTCCAAACAAACTTGTATTGCCCGCTNGTGAGGGTGGTGTGGGGTTGGAGGTGGGTGGGTGGGTGTGGGGGGTGGGTTGGTGGGGAAGGTTGAGAAGGAGTTTTGGAAAATATTTTCCCTTCTTTTGATAGGAAAAATATTTTCCTCCGATCGAAGGAATAAGTTCATGGGGAAAATATTTTTCAAAACGTTTAAGCCAACTAAACATGGAAAAATTGGACAGAAAATATTTTTCTTTTTACCAAACACAGCCTAAGTGATATTAAAGGACTAAAAACTATGTCAACTAAGTTAAACCATCTTATAGCTTTTATTATTCAAAAGAAAAATATATAGTTCTAATTTTCTAATTAAGTTGACCTGTTTACTTGTAGTAAATTTCTAATCTATTGATACTAATGGCTAACAAATTCATCAATAACGCTTCCTTAACATTGACACATCGTTTTGCCAACTGTATTTATTGTTTAGTGCTATCCTCTTTAAACCAGAGCCCCTTGGCATTGAAGAGCATGCCTTAGTTCCTTCTAATGTAACACGGTTGGCAACCACCCCCATGAGTTCCTTTGACTAGCGCGTCCTCCAAAATCTCATGCTGCACCTATATTAACGAATTCAGCGCATGTGTGTGTTGGGGTTTTATGTATTTAAATATATTAAATACTTAAAAATGAAATTTTTGAGTGAAATTTTAAGTTTTCTCCCTTGGCAAAGGGACATTGTCCCATATTGGAAGAGGAAGAGGTTTTTTATGGGTATATAAGCAATTGCTCTTCTTCTAGCTCTTAAAGAGTTGAGAAGAAGGCAAGCCTCGCGCTGTTGTCGTCGTCGCTCGGCTCGGCTTCGGCTTCGGATTTGGTCATAAGTAAATTGAGTCGATATACGAGCAATCCAGGTCAATCTCATTGGATGGCCATGAAACGAGTTTTGGGGTATTTAGTACATACCAGGACTTTATTTTGCACTACAGTAAATATCTTGCGGTCATTGAGGGATACTGTGATGCAAATTGGATCACCGGTTCAGCTGATTCGAAGTCCACAAGTGGATATATATTCACTATTGGTGGAGGAGCGGTATCTTGGAAGTCGTCCAAACAAACTTGTATTGCTCGCTCTACAATGGAGGCTGAGTTCATAGCCTTGGATAAAACCGGTGAAGAAGCTGAATGGCTCCGGAATTTCTTGGAAGATATTCCATTTTGGCCCAAACCGTTGGCACCAATATGCATACATTGCGATAGTCAAGCGGCAATTGGAAGGGCTGGGAGCGTGATGTATAACGGTAAATCTCGTCATATACAACAAAGACATAAAACCGTTAGGCAATTACTCTCTAGAGGAATTATCACGATTGATTATGTAAAGTCAAGTGATAATGTGTCGGATCCACTTACAAAAGGCCTAACTAGAGAGGTAGTTGAGAAATCATCAAGGGGAATGGGACTGTGGCCGAGAACAAGTCATAGTGGCGGTAACTCTACCTAGAAGACTGGAGATCCCAAGATCTAGGTTCAAGGAGATCAAACAAAGTCATTAATGATGGTTCAACATTGTCAACTAAACTTTTGGTCCATTCTGGTGATGAGACAATGTTCAGTACCAAGGATAAAGTATTAAGGCTTTTTAATGATTTCTAAATTTGATACGGGATATATCAAATAGTGTATCTACGGGATGACACGTTTAGGAATCACCTATGTAAGTGTGAAGTGTTAGCCGCTTCAAGGAGAATCTTGCAAGGCCAGTTCTCTATGCACTTATGAAACCAGGCGGTGTTCATGGCTGAAACGAACACAACAATGAGAACCAAAGACGGTTAAGGGTTGGTTGTGTGACTTGTGGTTGTCTAGGTATACACCAAAGTTCGACTGTTCAAAGATATCAAATCTACCGATTGATCGAGTATATNTTTTTCTTTTTCTGTGGCTTTTTAATTTGTGTTATTTAGCTCTAGAGATATCAAAAATTTCTGGTTATGTGCTTACATTCTCAGCTGTGTCTCAAGTTGCTCACTTAGAATTCGTTTGGTATGACGGATAACGTATAAATAATTCCGGAATTAAATTTGAAATGAGTTTATCCCATGTTTGGTTGGGATAAAATTATGGTATAACTAATTTGGGATTAATTATCCCGGGATTATAATATTTTTTAATATCCTATGGGAGGGTGGGATAACTAATCACTGAATAATTAATCATGATAACTTGTTTCCCAACCAAACGACCCCTTAATGCATGCATCATTTCCTACATCAAACCATACGGACGCTTCCCACAGTCACATCATACTCGTTACATAGTCATCCAACCACAAATTCCACCAATAAGGACGCTACCAGACATATAAGTCCAAAAGCACGTGCTCACACAATCAACATCTCTGTGCTCAAGCTACAGACAAAACCCGGCCTCAAAGTCCTCCAGACTGGCCCTTCATCAGCATCTAAAATCACATCTCGCACCTCATCCATGGAATCACAAGTCGTCGATGCACAGCTGATACCGAGCGCTCATGTGCGCATACGAATGCGTGGAAGGAATTCAAAGGATTACGCTTCAAAGCTGAATCAATATCGCAACGNTAACGGAAGAAAGGATGGGGAAATGTAATCCGTAAATAACCCGTGTAAGCCCCCTGGAAAACTAGGTATGGAACGTCGATCTATACCGTANCCGTCGAGACGTCTACGTAGACACTTAGTTCATGGACTTGACGTAACCTAGTCGTAAACCTAGGTACNGTACTGACTACCAAGTCTAGTCAACGTCCCGAAAAATCCATAGTCGTAGACTGTACTACGAACCCCTAAAGTCCCCCGTNTAAACCGGTAAAGACCCTAAACGTAAAATAAACGTACACCCAAATTTTCGAAATTAAACGATTTTAAAACAAAGTAACGAAATTTAAAAAACCAAATAAAAGCAAA